>NC_042997.1:99602442-99687442 GCF_006345805.1 Octopus sinensis | reverse complement strand
TTGGGGTCCACACAACAAAACAGTAAATTTAAAGATCCACAATAATATTTTAAGGGCCCCTGAAAAAAATTTGCTTTTGATGTATTGCAAGAAACAGCTAAGTTTCTTTCTCTAACATTTTACTCAATTCAACTTACACAAGTTGATGTATGTAAAACAAAATAGGTATTTTGAAAGAAGTTTTTAGAAAACTAGTTTTTAAACAATGAATGGCTATGGGGGTCCACTAGAGTAAAATAGTAATAAAGGGGTCTAAAGATAAAAAATGATTGAGAATTCCTGTAAGACTGTCCTCAAGAAAAGCCACAGTACTTCAACAACTGGTGGACATGTGTGACTTAGTGGTTAGGGTGTTGGATTCATGATTGTAAGATTGTGGTTTCAGTTCCTGGATTGAGCAATGCTTTGTGTTCTTGAGTAAAAACACTTCATTTCATGATGGTCTAGTCCACTCAGCTACCATAAATGAGTAATATGGTGATGTCATGACAAGCCTGGCAAGCTGGTGATGGATGGTGGACCTACCTAAGAAACAAACAAAAGGGAACTTCTGAACTCACAAGGCAAAAGGCCTATCCTGGTGTTGGGTATTATCTATTTCTCCAACAACTATCTCACATATACGCTGTTTCTTCTCTCTGTCTCTTCTGTCGCTAGTATAATGACTTCTGTACTGTTGAACCAATAGTTGTATACCCTCTCCACCTAAGTTTATTCCACTCCTTCATTTCTCAGACTGATTTGTCTTACTCTCCATATCTGGCACTATTATACTGAATCCTTCCTACTCATTATTACAATAGCATAGAACTCACAACTTGCTCACCATTTTACTTTATAGAATGTTTGTGTCTCCTTGACGTTACTAACAAGTGTCACAGTCATACAAGCAATGTCATTCATTTTCAGTATTCTGCAAAAGCATGTCTTGCAATATTACTTTCCTTTAAGGCAGCGAGCTGGTAGAATTGTTAGCACACCAGGCAAAATGCTTAGTGGCATTTCGTTTGTGCATACATTCTGAATTCAAATTCTACCAAAGTTGATTTTGCCTCCCATTCTTTTGGTGCCCATAAAATAAGTACCAGTTGAGCACTGACATTGAAATTGCTGGCGTTGTGCCAAAATTTGAAACCAGTATTACCTTGCTTGGATACAGGTGAGGTTTGTGACAAGAAGAGCATTAAACTGTAGAAAATCTACCTCATTGATCTCTGTTCCACTGTTGCAAGCATGAAAAAGTGGATGCTAAAATGATGATGATAAAATCCATGTTAAAATTCATATGCATTGCCCTCATCAGGGCCTGCAACAGTCATGGCTCTTAGATCTTATCATTCAGCTGCTTCTTTTTTATTTTGTCACATTACACTAATACCAACTTGCTACACAATTTTATCAGTTACACATTATCAATTCTTCACCACATTTGTGTACAAATATATCTTGTAAATACCAACTGATCAGTGTCCTTCATGCTTTTTAAATTCATTTGCACACTACTAGCTAAGCTGATTAGTTAAATATAATCAGATAAATTTGCTCAAGTAATATGTTTGTTTCCTTATAATCTAAAAGTAGTTATTTTTGTTGGTCATCAAAATCATCTTTTACAGAAAGAATATATATTTTGTCTTTCTCTAAAATAAATTCAGAGAGCAGCTTTTATCATTTACTTGTTTCAGTCATTTGATTGTGGCCATACTGGGGCACCACTTCAAAGGATTCAGTCAAAGAAATTAACCCTAGTACTTATTTTTTAAAACCTGGCACTTATGCTATTGGCTTTTTTTAAAAACTGAACTGTTAAGCTACTGGAACATAAACAAACCAACACTGGTTGTCAAGCAGTTGTGGGAGAAAAACACAAATACAACGATACACATACATAAATATATACATACATACATATATATGATGAGTTTGTTTTAGTTTCCACCTACCAAATCCACCTCTAGATGAAAACTGTGGAAGTCTATTATGTGTGTATGTGTGTGCATATATACACATATATATATGACATGTATATGTATCATGTGTGTGTGTGTGTGAGTGTGCCTGTCATTATGTTTCTTATCATACCATTTGACAACCTGTTTTGGTTTTGTTTACATTGCTATAACTTAATAGTTTGGTAAAGGAAACTGATAGAATAGGTACCAGACTGAAATAAATAAGTACTGACATCGATTTGTTCAACTTAAACTTGCCAAGATGATGCCCCAGCATGGTCACAGTCCAATAACTGAAACAATTAAAAGAATACATAAATATCCAAACCTGTTTCTGTAGGATGCAGAAGGAAAATAACTTCTGGAGTTGATTTGAAAAGGAAATACTATAATGCCCCAATATACAAGTTAATTTGTTTGCAGAGATCACTGGTTAAGCAAAGCAATAATTTCCCATACTAGCAATGCTATAAATTGTAATTTGTTCCCAGAAAAATACTTCACTTATAATATTTATGATACTCATAAATCAGTAGCAATGAAATAACAGCAGAGTGTAAAGAATCTTTTATATAATCTAAAAAGAATGTCTAGATCATTTATAATAAAAAATATTATTATTATTAAAATTTTCTGAATCACATTCACTCATACTAGACGCATGCACACCATTTCACATGTAGACACAATTGCTGATTCACAAGCACTTGTAGACGGACTTGTAGATTTCTTTTTAAAAAACAAGTCTAGAGTTGTTTGCTTAGAAGAAGAAGCTGTTTTTCGCTCTCCATAAATTTCTTGGTAACACGCAGCAGCATTTGTTATGGTAGTAGAAACTTTTGCACTTCATTCAAAATTTGGATTTTGTGCTTCAAAAATTTCAGATCATACAAAAGAGAGTTGAAAAATAAAACTCGTAAACCCAGTGTCTTGTAAAGTGGGTCCTCGTAAAGTGAGGTGTTACTGTGTTTTTTTTTCTGTTTATCACTTCGATATATTTAACCCTTTAGCATTTAAACCGGCCATATCTGGCCAAAATAATCTACCTGTTTTATCTTCAGATTGGCCAGATCCAGCCTCTCACATTTACCTTACAATATTATTCTAAAAATTAACAATCATGTCATTGAAATCCTAAAGCTACAAGGTAATGCATGACTAATTTAAATCAATGTAAATAAATAAACATTACATTTGACACAGAAATCTGAATGCTAAAGGGTTAAATTTTGTTTTATCTTATTTATTCGTTTATTTATTCATTTATTTACTTGTTTTTTTCCAGGAACATGTACATCTGTTCCAGAGTTCTGACATTGTTTCAGAAACCACATTCAAAAGAAAGGACAGATATGTACCAATTTGGGTACAACTGATCAGCAATTACATAAAAAACTTCTTTTGATAAATTATTCTCCACAAACGACAAAAAAAAAAGAAAGAAAAATACAAAATACTCATACACACATCAAAAACAAAATACAGAAGGAAAAATTTTTTCTTCAATTTTTTCATTTTTTTGTACTTGTGCTGGCTTATTTATTCTAGAACACATGCATTTATATGCATATGCATATATATAAATATATATATATATATATACATATATATATATATATATAAATGTACACTATATATATATATGTGTGTGTGTAAATCGTATTAAATAATTAATATCCTTCATGTTTTGTTTTGTTTCTTGTAATTGAATGAAATGTTTGAAATCACATACTTGCAATGAATTCCTTTGTATTCTACCCAAAGAATCCCTGTCTTTTGTCTACAGATTTCAAATACTACTAGGGAACACCTGAAGAGAATTAATAAACTTTATTTACCAGGAATATTGCACAAACTCAGTATTAGACTATGGTGACAAATTTTAATTTGCATCTTCCACTATTTCCTGAGTTTTTAATTATTTAAATTTTTTTTTACCTTTTGAGAGAGTAATAGTGAATCCTTTGTTTTTCAAAATTATTTTATGCAATGTTTTAGGGGAAAAAATGACAGGATCATTAGAACATTTGAAAGAATGCTCCTTGTTATTTGTTCTGAGTTCAAATTCTGCCCTGGCCTTATCAGCACCTGTCAAACTGTCCAACCGATGCCAGCATGGGAAACTGGCATTAAATGATGATGATGATGATGATAATGAATCTATGTAGTTATGTGTTTTCATGTACCCTTGTCTTGACATCATGTAATGTTTGTAAACAAGCATCAGTGTGATTCAAGCAATAGTTCATCTCCAGTCTTCCATGAAAGCATGTTTGGCCATGGGAAAATATTACCTTGCATGGAAACAGGTAAGGGTTGGTGATAGGAAGAGCATCCAGTCATAGAAAATCTGCCCCAACAAATTCTGTTTGATCCATGCAATTGTGGAAAAAAAAAATTAAATGATGATGATATGGGTAAAATAGGAGTAGAAAGCATTAAAGAGCTAAGGAGGACTGAGGCAAGCAAAGTTATCTGCTTCACTAGAGTTATGACAGGAGTTGTAATAAAATTTGAGCACCTTGATTAGTATGAAAGTGTTGGGGTTGTAGAATTTGCTTCTATTTTTTTATATAAAATATTTCAACTACCGTAAATCCTCGAGTATAATCCACATTTTTTTCTCAAATTTTAAAGGTCAAAATCCCTAGTGCGTACTATATACGAGGTTAAAAATGAAAATTATTTTCTAAGCAATGTCCGAGTCTCTATTTGCTGTCCGGCAATGTTTATTCAGGTGCATTTTGTGAAGTCGGGCGCAAAAATACCTTAAGCTAAGCCTGAAAGCAATGAACTCATAAAAGAATCATCCAATGTTTATTCAGACACATTTTGTGACGTCGGATGCGAAAATACCTTAAGCTAAGCCTGAAAGCAATGAAGTCATAAAAGAATCATCCATAACTTGCAGTAAGCAACATTTATTAAACGTTATTACTGTTATTTCTTTATTTTCTGCAAACAAAATGCACAAAAAAGCTACACGTTTGCATAATGTTATATATACAATAATAATAATGTACATTACTGTATACATTTTTACAAACCAAGGACGTTGTATAGACCTCCTTGACTCAAGTTAGAGAAGGGGTACATATTATACAAAAGGTTTAGGTTTATCAGAGGTACAGCCCCCTAAAAATCCCCTGCATATTATACTCAAGGGTGGACTATACTCGAGGATTTACAGTATTTTATACCTGGATAAATGGTCATATCTTATGACCTGTAATACAATATGTCATTGTCATTGGGGCATCTTACCAAGCCACTTTATGATTCATCATTGTAAACTGAATTTGATTAACAAAAGCTATGTAGAAGCTTTGTGTGTGTGCATGTTTGTGTTTGTTTCCCCACACTATTTGTCTTCTAGTTTTGGTTGGCTTAATATCCTTGTAACTTAGAAACTTGGCAAAAGCGGGGTGATAGAATAAGCAGCAAACTTAAAATGCTTATTGGTATTGTCTGACTAAATCCTTCAATGCAGTGTCCCAGCATGGCCACAGTCCAGTAACTGGAACAAGCCATAGAATAAGATAACACACACACATGTATGTATATAAATAAAGCTTTGGGTGTTAAAGGTTGTTAAATTTTATGAAATCATGAATCATATTTATTATACATATTGGGTTGACTCAGATTTCTGAATTTCACCTCTAGCAACATTTTTGTGCAATGGTTCAAATACATTGATGTTGTAATACTTTAAATGTAAAAAAATAACTAAAAATATCAGGATTTGGGGCATATGGTAATTCATTGAGCAGTAGTATGTGGATAATTATTTGGATATGTACAAAAGACCATCACAGTTAAGCAAACGTTCACACAAACCTTTTTTTCAGATGCTGTCCAGTTTAAAACTTCAGAACTGGTAGAATGAAAGGTAATTCTGGTGAGATTGTTGAAATGTTAGAATGGAGGTCTGCAGATGTGTGCTGTGTGCAAGAGATGAAATGGAGGGGAGCCTCAGCCAAACTTTTCACAGAAAAAAGGCCTATATGTACTAGTTCATACACGCATGTAAAAATTGGGATCCAAGCAAAGTAGTGATGGCCTGAATCAAGAATTAGAAAGTATAAGCTGTTAAGAAGCAGAAGATGTCTGTCCATCCCTCTTTGTTTTATTATTTTGTTAAAATTGTTTTGGAATCCCATGTTTTCAACAACAGAGATTATGATTTTGCCCTGCATGCACAAAACTATGCATGGCAGGATTTGCAATTAAAGTTAATTTCCAGCATGTTTTCTTTTGCAGTGTTATCTTCTAACATACTCAAGTGCTTTGCAAAGGAATTGAGAAACTGTGTGAAAGCCTGTCGTGTGTATTAAGCACTGAAATAGAAAACGGAAATGCACATGCATATAAATGGACCCTGCATATATATAGATGTGGCTGTGTGATAAGAAACTTGCTTCTCAACCACATGGTTCTGGGTTCAGTCTCACTGTATGACACCTTGAGCAGCTGTCTTTTTCTATAGGCTCAGGCCAACCAAAGCCTTGTGAGTGGATTTGGTAAACGGAAGCTGAAAGAAGCCAGCCGTACACACACACAAACATTGTTTTATTGCTTTACTTGTTTCAGTTATTTGGCAGTGGCTATGCTGGAGCACACATATATATATATACTTCTATGAAATATTCTAAGCACCAAAAAGAATTTATTTTACTTGTGGTCTTAGTGCTAACTGCTCTTGCACATGGGCTAAATACAAAGTCTAATTGTTACAAACCTGCTGGTATTCTTATTTCTTTATTGCCCACAAGGGGCTAAACACAGAGGAGACAAACATGGACAGACAAAGGGATTAAGTCGATTACATCGACCCCAGTGCGTAACTGGTACTTATTTAATTGACTCCGAAAGGATGAAATGCAAAGTCAACCTTGGCAGAATTTGAACTCAGAATGTAATGGCAGACGAAGTATCGCTAAGCATTTCACCCGGCGTGCTAACGTTTCTGCTAGCTCGTCATCTTCTCTGTACCCTTTTCTGGGGGCACCCATAGACCACAGTGTATGGAGTACCTACCCAGGGCTTTTCTGCATATGGAGCATGGCCATTTCATTGATGGTAACAGAACCTTGTCTGCTTTTTTAATTAATATATTGGAATTCCCATGAACAACCATCTTAGTGGCTTAAGAACGCCTACTTGCATCCCATTGACAATTTTCACATTGTTGATTGTATCTCTGTACATAGCTTTCATCACTTCTTCAGATAAACAAATGCAAGGTAGAGTTGACTTACACTTAGCTAAAGCCTTCTCTTACAGTTATGAGATATTTACAGAAGTCAACTAAATTTGAAGATGCCCATATGTATTTATTATATTCTGTATTTATTGAGTATCAGCGAGGTACAGGCATGGTTGTGTAGTTAGAAGTTTGCTTTGCAATGACATGACTCTATGCTCAGTCCCACTGCCCGCCACCTTGAAAAGTGTTTCCATAGCCCTGTGGGATTTCTAAAGCCTTGTGTAGATTTCCAAAACCTTGTGAGTTGATGGAAACCGAAAGACGCTTCTACTCTAGCATCACACACGGATTTCCATGCTTTCCGCTTAACAGCCAGAACCTCAAACCGACCGAGAGCGACACCTCATGAAATGAAAGACCGCTTTAGATGATCATGAAAATGAAGCTTTCGATGTCCATGAGCCCAATCTCCAGTTTCGATCTTGCTGAAGATAAGTTTAGCTGAGGCTCTCCTCCATTTCATTTCTTGCACACAGCACACATCTACAGACCTCCATTATAACATTTCATCATTCTCACCAAATTTATCTTTCATTTTAGCAGCTCTGAAGTTGTAAACTGGACAGCATCTGAAAAAAGGTTTGTGTGAACTACAAAAAACATGTTGTTTACTCGTTCTTTCTTTTTTTTTTGTCATTTAGGTGGTTGTGAGGCGTGCTAAAAATAACAGCTAAATAACGTTTTTGGATAAATCTTTTAAGTTCGTGGTGTCGCATTAAACCACTTGCTGACGGTGTATTCTACTGTTTTAACCACCTGGAAATTTTACCTATCTGTTGACAAATATATTGAAATCACTTGTTGAAGCTGTGTTCCACTGTTTTATCCATCTGGAAATTTTACCTGTCTATTTGATTATGGCAGAAATCTCCAGTAACCATCTATGGTGAAGACTATGGTGAGAACAGGGGAGGATGTTGTGTCGTACCTACAAGAAAAGGGTGTTATACCTAAGAAGAAAATTATGTAAAAGGAAGAAGCATGTTATGAGTACAAGAAGATGAGGTGAGAATGTGTACTGGCGATGCTTGCGCCAAGGATGCGTGGAGTCTGTGTCAATGAGGAAAGACACATGGTTTGAAGGTGGCACTCTTCCTTTTAGGACTGTAGTGCTATTCCTTTACTCATCGGTTAAGGAATTGACTTCAGTCCGGTTTTATGTTGAAGAACTGGGGATGAACCATTGCACAGCTGTTGATTATAACAGCTATGCTATGGAAATATGTGCGGAGAGACTTGCTTCATCATTCAGTTCAAGGTGGTGCTAAAAATAACAGCTAAATAACGTTTTTGGATAAATCTTTTCGTGGTGTCGCATTAAATGCATATATATATATATATATAAACAACACATCTTTTGTTATCTGAAGCATTTAATATGCATTTAATGAGACACTAAGAACTTAAAATATATATATATATATATATATATATATGAATAAAAAAATGGAGTTAACACAGGTGTAATCAAATATTTTTACTTTTGACATTCGAGATTTTTGCTGCCCTGGTAACTATTTATTTTTTCCATGTTAATTGTTAACAAGGTAAAAATACACTCATCTATTTATATATATATATATCGTTTTGGATTTGGTTTACAAGATTCTTTATGTGTGTTCATGTGTTGATGCATGAGAATGACTCTCCCCAGGCACAACAATATATATTCGACCCAACCCCCAACCTGACACGTTCACACTTCTTCTAGCCAAACTTGTTCTCTCCCTCAACTGCTTCTCGTTTGTGGGGGAGTTGTTACACACAATAAGCGTAAGCCAGTGTTAACAGTGGTTCCAGAAATTCCGAGCGCGAAACTACAGCCTAGAAGACGAGCCTCATCCTGGAAGATCTGTAGAGCTTGACGAGGATGTCCTGCAAACCCTGGTGAAACAAAATCCCATCGTAAGTGTTGAGGAACAAGCAGAGAAGCTTGGATTTGGCCATTTAACCGTTTGTTGACACCTGCGTACCACCGTAAAAGTCAGCAAGTTGCATCAATGAGTTCCTCATGAAGTTTCCGAGTCTAATCATGTGTAGGGAATGAATGCGTATTCTTCTTTGCTGTCACGTCCCACGAATGAACCTTTTTTGGACCGAATAGTAACTGGTGACGAGAAATGGGTTCTCTATGAAAATGTTAAGCGCTGAAGACAGTGGGCAGGGAAAGGAGAAACACCAGCATCCCAGACTAAAGGTCACCTACGTTAGGTGGGATATGAAAGGTTCAGTTCGCTTTGAACTTTTAAACCCAAACCAAACGATAACAAAAGAGATCTAATGCAAGCAGCTTACATCAGCGCTAGAAGAAAAAACGACCATTCTTGGTTTCAAGACGAAAAGTGTTCTTCCATCAGGATAATGCTCGGCCACATACAGCGAGGATGACATTCCAAAGTCTGGAGCAGTTTGATTGGGAAACGATGCCCCACCCACCATATTCGCTAGACATTGCTCCTTCTGATTATCATTTATTCCGCAGTCTCCAAAATCATTTGGACAGAAAAAATATGAATTCTGTAGATGAGGAGTATTTTTCGTCACGGACAAGTGAATTTTGGAAGAGGGACCTTGCAAGTCTACCAGATAGGTGGAAGAGCATTGTAGGAATGAATATTTTAGAGTAAAAAAGATCTTTATTTTAATTTTGAAAAAAAGAGAAATATATATTTTAAAAAAACCACGTTATCTGTGGGATGACCAATATGTTGTATTTCGGGATGATCATTTTTTTTTTTTTTGCCAAATAAACACACATATTATATATTCATTCTTCACTCGTTTATTACTATTTTATTTTAACTGATGTCCATTGCCCCGAAATCTTTGTATATACAATATATGCACTCACACACACACATAGATGTGTTCCCCAAATGTAATGATATAGCAAATAAAAGAAAAAGTCAATTATTTAAGCATTTCGTGATCGAATGTAAGTATTAATGGATGAAAATGCTTGAAATTCTAATATCCGCCTATACCCATGCTAGACAGTCCTCGCAAATTACTATATCGCTATCAAGACAAATGTCATGTATTTATCTCCCTTAGGACAGGAAGGAGAGGGGGGTACCAGACTAAGGGAGGTAACACCGGAAAATTGATGGAAATTTCATTAAAGCACGTCTGTATCTTGCAACATGTTCTAGTCATTGAACGCCGTGATGGTGCATCGCCTTGAAACGTTTTAGTAGGAGATATTGACAATCAGTACTTATTTTCTGAAATCTGGTACTTATATCGATCACATCTGGCGAACAGCTAAGTTACGGAGATGTAAACAAGCCAAGAGATATATGAAACATAGACACACACACAACTGGCTTCTTACAGTTTCTTATTTCTTTATTGCCCACAAGGGGCTAAACATAGAGGGGACAAACGGATTAAGTCGATTACATCGACCCCAGTGCGTAACTGGTACTTAATTTATCGACCCCGAAAGGATGAATGGCAAAGTCGACCTTGGCATAATTTAAACTCAGAATGTAGCAGCAGACAAAATACCACTAAGCATTTCGCCTGGCAGGCTAACATTTCTGCCAGCTTGCCGCCTTCTTACAGTTTCTGTCTAGCAAATTCACTCATAAGGCTTCGGTTGGCCAATAGTAGTAGACACTTTTCCAATGTGCCATGCAATGGGACTGAACCGGGAACCATGCAGTTGGGATGCAAACTTCTTACCACAGCCACATCAACCAATTAAATAGTGATTTCAAATTTTGGCACAAGGTCAGCAAGTAAGGGCAGGGGAATCAATTACATTGATCTTACTTTCTTGACTGGTACTTATTTTATTGGTCACTGAAAGAATTTGGGCTCAGAACATGAAGAATGAAATGCCACTAAGCATTTTGCCCAGCTTGGCACAATGCCAGCTATTTTGTGGGAGAAGGCTTGTCAATAACATTACTCAACTGATACTTATTTTATTGACTTCAAAAAAGGATGAAAAGCAAAGTTGACTTTGGCAGAATTTGAATGTAGAGATGGACAAAATGTCGCTAAACATTTTGCCTGACGTGCCAATGGTTCTGCTAGCTCACTGTCTTAAATATTCTCATTTTTATGGAAAAGTTGAGAGTTCTTGAAGAAAGGAGGTAATAACTTTCTTGGAAATAGGTAGAGCAAGTGATGTCATGAAACCCTGTCAGTGGGAAGTGTGCCACCGACAGAAGGAGCAGTGGCCCATCCCAGAAGGAGGGAAGATGAGTTTGTCGTATTCTTTCTGAAGGGAGGAGCAATAGAAAGCTTCCTAAGGAAGCAAGGTTTGAAGGAGGAGCCCTTAGCCTTGACTGGAGGTGACTGCGAAGGTCATGTCGGAGGCTAACATGTCAATGGTGGTGGGCTCCTTTATGAAGGACTTGTACAGAATTATGAGTTGGGACCCCTACCGGGATCCAGGGCAGTACTTATGGGCAGCCCACAGCCTGGTTGGGGGTGAAAAAGAATAGGCCTAGTGCTGTAGTGTGCATTAATATTGTTGTTATTTCTGTAAGAGGGTTATTACCTCAAGATGTGTCTTTTTAAGAGAACAATGTTATAGAGAAGCAGAGGGTCGGCAGGCGCTTTCTGTCTTCTCCCATTTTTTATGATTCGCCTCATTAATGTCTTGTCCAGTACGCAAAGCTAACCCTCTATGGCAAATTTGATAAAATAAAGTGATGTCATTAAAAGCTGGATCTTTAGAATTAACCTGTATTCAATTTTTATCATTAACTTTTTTATTCATTAGTTATGAGCAGGTAAACACATCAATACCAGTTGTGAAGCAGTGATACTAGTCAAATACAAATACATGGAATTATTTTTTTTAAGCTTAGTACTTATTCTATTGGTCACTTTTGCCAACTGCTAAGTTATGGGGATGTAAACACACCAACACTGGTTGTCAAGTGGTGATGAGGGACAAACACCACACACACATATTTATATATATATAATGGGCTTCTTTCAGTTTTCACCTACCAAATCCACTCACAAGGTTTTGGTCGGCTTGAGGCTATAGTAGAAGACCCTTGCTCAAGGTGCCACAGTGGGACTGAACCCAGAATCATGTGGCTGAGAAGCGAGCTTCTTATCACACAGCCACCTACATACATACAAACATATATGTGTGTATATATATATACATATATATATGGGCTTCTTTCAATTTCCATCTCTCAAATCTACTTATCACCCTGAAGACAGAGTAGAATACACTTGCCCAAGGTTCCAGGCAGTGGGACTGAACTTAAAGCTATGTGGTTGGGAAGTAAATTTCTTACCTGGCAAAGATATAGAAATAAAACAGAACTTTTTTTCTCCCCTATTGAAATATGAAAACATTTTGAGTGAAAGACCTGAATACTTTTGGTCAACTGATTTCATTTGCTGAGAAATCTTCATCAATAAAAAGAAATGAAAAGAACAAAAAATATACCTTTTATTCTTACAAATATTTTATTCTCTTTTTTTTTGTTTTCAATCAGTTTTTTTTTCTTCTTCTTTTAATTTTTTTTAAAGGATCTATGAGATTTTGGTTTCAGTGAAAGCAGAATGGGTATAATGTATTGAACATTTTCTTTTTTTTTTCAATGTGAAAGACAGTTATTAATTTTGAAAGTTATTCAAGATTGGTCTGAAAATTAATATATAATAGTTGGCAGTACGGCAGCAACAATAAAAAAAAAAAAAAAATTGAGTGAGGTAGAAAACTAAATCTCTCTCTCTCTTTCTCTCTCATTTTCTTTTGTCTCTTTGTTTCCCATGCTCAACATTCAACCCAAATATTACATATATTCTGATCCATGCAATATATATATAAAGATGTTGGTTCAGCAGCAAAGCAACAGGTTTGAGATGTCTCATAGTTGTGAATGGATAACCATGTTATAACTGAAAAAAGGCAGCAGGAAAGAGTTGTGGGTGGGAGTGGGTAAGTGCACTGAAATAAATACCAGTAATATACTGCGTAAGTCATCATTGTTTCTGAGGAATAAAAATTCAGTGTACCCGCAGCTTGTGATCCATCAGTTCGATTTAAGAAGGAGGAAAAAAAAAAAGTTATAAATCAAAATATTAGCCTATCTGTCGTGATTGCTTTTAACAAACAATCTTTTGTTTATGAATAGGCACAAAACCGTATGGGTGAAAAGGGAATGAAATCGGGTGAGGTTTATGCCCTTTCAAAGGCAATATTAATGTTTGTGAAGTGGCTTGGACTACACTTCTGACATGAAATTCATGATACTGATGTCCCTCAGAATATAATGAACAAATCATTTATATGAATGAATGGAGAAGCATGTCTTGTGTTTCAGAAGCACTTGTCCATTCGTCATGTTTCTGCCAACAGAAACATGAAATATAAAAAAAACAGTTACCCTCCCAGCCTCTTCCTTCATGTATTAAAACAAATATATCATGGGCGAACTAATCTATTACATATATAAATATACATACACATATACACACATATATATATATATATAAATACATATATATACACATACATATACATATATACACATATATATAAATATTCATACATATATGTATTTATATATAAATATATATCACAGATTAAGATTAAAAATTTGTGAGCGAACCCATAAAATAATGATTTTTGATATATGTTTGGTACTTTGCCTTAGTACTAAAATGAAGAAAGGAAATGTGCAGTTGTGAGATAGATGCCTTTTTCAATGTGATGAGGGTCATTTTAATGAGTGAAAGTGGATCACAGACACACCATTGTGCTTGATATGAACCATAAAATAAATGAGAACATATAAACAAAACTGAATGATAGAGAAGTGAAAAATAGAGAGAAATATTTGAATAGTTACATAAAAATCACTTAAATAATTATATTTTTCCAGTTAAAAAAAAAAAAAAATTGCAGCCAATTATTTGATAAGATTTTAAAAGGCAGAACTTGATTTCAAAATTTACACTTAGATGAAAAGGCTCTCAAAGAATGTTATAATGACCCAAAACTCCAAACAATAAGCCAGACCCAATTCCAATGCATGAAATGTAATAAGCAATTCATATCTGAAATATTCGCTGTTTAGTGGGGGGGGGGGAATAGGAGTGATTTCTTAAAAATAATTTAGAGATATTCAAATAGGTATGTCACCATTGTAAATTTGTAAGTATGGACTACTCAAATAAAATATATCAATATTGATGGAAAAATTTTTTTTCAGACCTTCATGTTTTTTTCTGAATTTTAGTAAATCAGTGCTTCTGGTGCACTTTAGTCTGTATTTGTCATTAGAATATGTGCAGCCTGCTGAAGATAGGATTTGAACTTATGAAACCTGTATTACATGTGGTCGAGTTACAACACTATTTTCCATAATACCAATGTTTTCAGCTTTGTGGCGGATAAGAACATTGGGCTCCAGTAAGCAATAAAGGTTTGTAAGTTAGATCCCAGATGAAGTATATGTTCACTTGCTGACAGAAATAAAACTGGCTGCACAGAACATTGCTACTGTTGAATTGCTTGGAAAATATTTCCATCAGTAATATTGATTAACCAATCTCAAAGTAACGGAAGTGAACAAAATTGCTCTATATCTATGTCATGTAATGTTTTGCGGAAAGAAGTTTCATATGAGCACACTAATACAAAACGTTATGTTTAATACGTAAACTGTTTGAATTGATATGAAAGTTTCATATCTTTCCATAATGTTACGTTATAAAAAAAAACCTTTTAATTGTGAACAAAATAATAATAAAAAATAAAAAAAATAAAAATACCATATATATTTTTTTTAAATGAACGTGTAGATATATAAATATACATATTTCAAAAATTGAAGTGAGTTTTCTTGGATTGAGTTTCTGGAGATCAATGAAATACATTTTCCCCACTCCATTTTCTCACAATCATGTTCTTAATTCATTTTTGTGTATCTATCAACCAACAGTTTTGTTTCTTTTCTAGGTTGCAGGAAAAAAAAAAAAGAAAGAAAAAAGACATTAAAACAAAGCATGATTTCTCTTTTAGATATAAATAATTTTCTATATAAAACAGTTACACAAACACACCAGCATTACATCTTTCATACAGAAACTGTATTGGTTTAAGCATTTGATATTTCGGTTCTGTTTAAACATCTGGGACGGTTTATTAGTAGTAATTAAAAAATGGCATAAAAATACTGGTAATTTGAATTTGAATAGTGTCAACGTTAATTGCATATTTTGATAGTACCAGCCATTTGTCCACCTGCTGATTGCTGATGACTCAGTGATAAATTGGGAAGTTTTAGTAGCGAAATAGTTTTGAGCCAGCTTGCAACCAGAAATAAATCCATTAGATTGTAAATTAATCTTTTCTAGACTTGTCACGTCTTCGTTTGGGGACATCTTGTGAATTTGAATTCTCACTGGCATAAAGCTCACGAATGAAACCAAATCGTTGTAAGAAGAAACGCCAAACCAAATACCAGCCTGCAATGAAAACAATAGAAAGAAATAATAAAAAAAAAGGTGAGAACTTGGAACTTACTAAATGGCAAAAATTTAAAAGTTGTTGTTTTGCCTGAATGTAACCATTTTATTTTTATTTTTCAAATATTGCAAATTAAAAATAAAAACAATAGTTGTTAATTTGGAACTAATTAGTACTGCTAAGCCTTATCGTGTGGGGCAAATAGATGTGATTATGCACAGAGGAGCATTACCAAATATTTACATAAAAATGTACATTAATTAATACAAGACACAAACAAGCCCTAAGAGGCTTACACAAACACAGAAGAACCATTAAGAGATATAAAGATAATTCTAGATAGCCAACACCCCAGCAACTTGATGAAACAAATAGAATAACATAAAGATATTTAGTAACCATCTTAATAAAGGAGACAAGTACCTCACCCAATGTATAACAAATCATGAGCAGCCCAACCAAAAAATGAATGTAAACAAACATGAACCTTTCAATACAAGCACTACACTCCAAATCAAAAACAACACACAGAATCATTAAAATGAACAAAGAGCCTTACAAAATCAATAATCTCAACCATAACCTATTCTAAGATCAAACCCTAACTTTGGACAGTGACTGGGGTGAAGTTGAGGTCATCAGCACATACCTATAAATAACAGCACCCCCATCCCCCACAGATCTCTAACTAACAAAAATTTATTTTAGGCAAGTCATCTCAAGGATGACCAAATGGATGGGCTCTGATGAAGCTGCACTGACAATATTGCAAGGTTGCATTTGCAACAGTGAGTAGTCACTGTGATGGAAACATGTGTAGGTCATTATAACAAGCTGTATATAACTATAAAATAAATTTTGTGAATGTCCTACATTCTCGGAGTGGTTGGGCATACAGCTGTAGAAACTCTGCCAGATCAGATTGGAGCCTGGTGCAGCCATCTGGTTCGCGAGTCCTCAGTCAAATCGTCCAATCCATGCTAGCATGGAAAGCGGACGTTAAATGATGATGATGATGACGATGTATAAGTCTCCATACTCTTTATTGTTATTAATGTTATGATGATGATGATGATATATATATATATATCTTCTTTTATTTGTTTTAGTCATTTGACCATGGCCATACTGGAGCACCACCTTAAAGGGTTTTAGTTGAAGAAATTAACCACCAGGACTTATACTTTGTAAGCCCAGTACTTATTCTATCAGTCACTTTTGCCAAACCACTAAGTTATAGGGACTTAAACACACCAACATTGATTGTCAAGTGATGGTGGTGATGGGGAGGGGCACACACACATACATATGGTACTTTTTGGTTATCTCACCCCATTAAAAAATTGCCATTGAAAATTGGGTTATCTCCCCACTAAAAACTGCGTTTATGTGGCAACAAAAGATTGGATAAAACGTGTTAGATCCTTTTGATTCAATACTTCAACACATTGTTGACGCTTGGCCTCCTCAATTGGCATGGTATGATTTGTTATAAAAATATTAACAGATTCAGTCAGTTCTCATGGTGGAGAAACACAAAGACACACATACATATATATATACGATGGGCTTCTTTCAGTTTCCACCTACCAAATCCACTCACAAGGCTTTGGTCAGCCCAAGGTTATAGTAGAAGACGCTTGTCCAAGATGTCACACAGTGGGACTGAAGCTAGGATTTGAACATGTGATTGGGAAGCAAACTTCTCAACCACACAGACACACTTGTGCCTAAGATAGGCTTCTTTTAGTATCTGCAGACCAAATACACTAGCAATCCTTCAGTTAGTCTGTAGTTATAGTTACTAATTTTAACAGGTTGAATCATTGCTCAGAGGCTCTCTTATTGGCTTGTTTCTAACTGTAGCGCTGGGTCAACCCTAACTGATCCAAATTCTTATTTCTTTATTGCCCACAAGGGGCTAAACATAGAGAGAACAAACAAGGACAGACATCGACCCCAGTGTGTAACTGGTACTTAATTTATCGATCCCGAAAGGAAGAAAGGTAAAGTCGACCTCGGCAGAATTTGAACTCAGAATGTAATGGCAGACGAAATACTGCTAAGCATTTTGCCCGGCATGCTAACGTTTCTGCCAGCTCGCCACCTTAACTGAGCCAAATTCTGGCAATGTAGATACTTGATGGAATCATGATACCCCAGCTACAGATCTATTACATATATAACAACCCTTTTAGTCTAAGGGCCATTCTGTACTCACTGACATGTGGGGATACAGAGTAACAATCAGGATGTTGAACTGCTTTCACTATTCAATTTAGTTCTGTATGATAGTAGATTCTGGTGGTGGCTGCAGTGAAGGAGAGTAAAATATTCTCAGCCAGAGAATGGTGGAAATCCCACTAGTATTGTAGCTAGTGAGCCTATTGATTGTACAATTATTTCTGTATGTGTTCCTTTTGTTTGTTTGGATCCAGTTGGAGAGCTGACATTTTTCTGATAATATTGTTGTAATGTTCTGGGGTGTGGCATATGCTTCTGGGTGTTTGGGGGTAGATTTTCATATAATAACAGGGACTGTGAGAATTTAAGCCTACTCCACTAAAAGTCTGTGTCCCTCACTTATTTAGGTGGCTGTATATTTCTGGTATTTTTGTTTCAATGTTTAGGTGACCTGTGGGTATCTCATATATAGTACAACCTGTTATAATAGTGTACTTTTTATGTTCTTTGCTTTGGAGACTGAGGGGCCCAGAGAGCACCAGCATAGTCTATGATAGATCTAGTGTATCATCATTTAATGTCTGTTTCCCATGCTGGGATAGGTTGGATGGCTTGACAGGAACTGGAAAGGTCAAGGGCTATACCAGATTCCATAGTGCTTTGGCTTGGTTTCTACAGCTGGAAGCCCTTTCTAACAGCAACCACTTTACAGAGTGTACCATGTGCTTTTTATGTGGCACCAGCATGAGTACTTTTTATAAAGCACCAGCACTAGTGCTTTTTATGTGGCACCAGCACCGGTGCTTTTTATGTGGCACCAGCACCAGTATTTTTATGTGGCACCTTGGTTTTAGGATCCCAATTCTGTTGTGGTAGGTGAGTCTTTTTGAGTATGGTAATGCTCCACATATCTTCATCCTCTGTCATCTTCCTAAGGTTCAATGTTTCGAGATCAGCCTTCAATACTTTGTCCCATATCTTCCTGGGTCTCTCTCTTCCACAACTTCCCCACCACTTTAAGTGATTGGCATTTTTTTATGCAACTGTCCCCAACCATCTGCATCACAAACCAGTGCAGTCTCCTCTCTTGCATACTTCATCTAATTCCTCTTATGTCCAACTTCTCTCTCAATACACCATTGCTTTGTTGTACATGCATATCCAGTGGAGCATACCAGCTTCATTCCTCTACAGCCTTTGCATAACCTCCACATTCAGGACCCATGCCTCACTACTATGCAGCATCACAGTTCATACACATGCATCATACAATCTTAGACCTTTTGCCAACAGAGTTAAAAGGTCTCTGAACTTTCTCGAGTCATATGTGGTACCTATGATTGCTTTAAACATACTTGTGCTTTGTTTGATGTATTTGATGTTCTCTGGTGTTGCTCATAAGAAAGGAAAACTGGTTTTGGTTGGTGCAACTTTAAAGCAGCTGTTGTGGAACCAGATTGCTAGATGGTTTAAATGAAGTTGGAGTAGTTATACAGTAGTGTTTGAAGAATGGTGGGAGGATGTTATGAAGCTTGTGAAGATGTGAGAATGTTGTATAGGTATATGTTGAAAAGAATTGGTGAGAAGATGGAGCCTTGTGGAAAATGAAGCTTCTAGAAGTGTATTTGTACATTGTTTGCTGGCTAGTGGTTTGTGTTGTTTCTTGAGGGAGTCCTGAGTATTTTTTTGTATGAGTAGCTAGCAGAAAATAATTGATGTAGATCAGGGATTCTCAACCATTTTTTTAATCCATGGATTACTTTGATTACTATTTTATTCATTTAGTCATTCAATGTTTAAAAACTAGTTTTATAGAAACTTCTTTCAAAATTCGTGTTTTGGTTTTTCTCAAGTTAACTTGTGTTGTATGGACCCTGGTTGAGAAACCACTGATGTAGATGGTAGTTAGAGTGGTACATAGAGGAGAAATGTTTTGTTGTTGAAGTCAAGTATTCTGTGTTAGGTTTGTGAACAATATAGTTGTTTAACAGAGTCATCTGAATCAGTGCTGTGATTGAGAGAGAGAGAGAGAGAGAGAGAGAGAGAGAGAGAGAGAGAGAGAGAGAGAGAGATGTGGGTTTGTGATATCAAGGATTAGCATCAAGTAGTGGCTAGAGAAGACAGCAATACCTATTTCTTTATTACCCACAAAGGGTTAAACACAGTGAGGACAAACAAGGACAGACAAATGGATTAAACTGATAATATTGACTCCAGTGCATAACTGGTACTTAATTTATCAACCCCAAAAGGATGAAAGCAAAGTCGACCTCGGTGGAATTTGAACTCAGAATGTAACGGCAGACGAAATACCACTAAGCATTTCGCCCAGCATGCTAATGATTCTGCCAGCTTGCCGCCTTGAAGACAGCAATACCAGAGTTAGTCTGCAATGGTTGTTGCTCCTCTATGATACAGTCACTCATACTTCATAAATTTGCAGCCAGTTATTGAGTGAGTAAAGACACATCTATATGATTACTTAACTTGTTAGAATTGGCAGCCAATCTCCTCTGAATCTTAGCCTTATCATGTGAATACACTAGATAACGTCGAACTGAATATAAGTGCCAGAAAATAAACAGAGATGGTCATGGCTTGAATAATATACATTCCATGTACACAGATTAGGAATTACTAAATGAACTGGATACAATAATTAGTACATGGTTTTGCATGTAATTTAGTTCATTTTCCGGAGATTTTCAAGAACAGATTTGTAACTTTGACACAAGGCCATAGATTTAAGGTCAATCCCACTCTGGTGGTATTTATTCTAAGATTACTGGAAAAGTTGACCTGACATGGTTTGAACAGGACAGTCACAATAATAACATGACCTGCAAGTAATAGTAATGAAATTTTAACCCTTTCGTTACTGTATTTATTTTGAGATGCTCTGTGTTTCTTTCAGTTACTTTAAATATAACAAAGGATTTAGTAAAATAACTTTGTTATCATTCAGCTAGTGTTAGGAACATAAATTGTGACTAAGGTTTGGTGGAAAATTTTAATTCAGAACTTTTGAAAACAAGACATTTGTACTGAGAGCCAGAGCCGGTTTCAGCTGGGTTGGTAACGAAAGGGTTAAAACTTACACAATAGGAAAAAAAGAGACCCTACTCTGGGTAATGTGAGGACAGAAGTTATGATGGTCATAAACATGAATACAGTGGCAGTATTAGTATTAATAGGACATGTTGTTAAAGACAGTCTTAGTATTTACTTGTGACTGCATCAAATGAACTTATCTTCCTTTTCACTGCCAGAAATATTGCAGCATCCAACAGTTACTAATCCTGTATAAAGCTCTAGTGAGGCCCTCAATAGTATACTGCCCCTACATTTACACTGCTGCTTCCACTACACATACAGATATCCTAGACTGTATTCCCTGAACAGGCACCCAACTCCTTAAAACTAGTTGATCTTGTACTACTTCCAATAAGATTCATCCAACCAGCTTAAAAAGCCTCTCTTCCTGTCATCACCTATATTGTGACCCAACCTCCACTTTACTCAGTAACTCACCCCACCCAGCCAATGTCAGTCCTCTAGAATTCCATCATTACCCAAGTTTTCCCTTCAGCTGCTAACTTGCGATTGTATAAGAGGAACATTAACCACAATCTCAGAATGCCCATGAAGACCATGCATGGGCACAGCACCACCTCACACAGACCAAACAATTAAGAATATGTTTCTTTATTGGCCACACAGGGTTGAAAACAAAGAGGACAAAATACAAAGTAGAGCTTTTCTTTTTGGGAAGAAGAAGAGAAGAAAAAAAAGAAAAAAAAGTGGGTCGAATTCCAATCGAAAGGGATCATAAAAAAAGGAAGGGGGGATCAATAGGGATCATGTATCACAGAAATGTCAATGTAAAAAGGGAAAACAGATCAGGTTTATCCATGGAAAGAAAAGCCTATGGAAAAGACCATGGGAACCTTGGGCAATAGTTTCATGCAAAAAAACACATTACAGTAAGTAGCTCTCTTTTTCCTTTCTTTTTTTTTTTGGTTCATACAATTATGCCCAAGCTGGCTCTGTCATTCAAATGTGCCATTCTTGCTACATTCACCCATCATTTTTTGAAACATTTGTCTCAAAACTTCCCTCTCTACTCTCACCTTCCTCTTCAAGTGATACTTGACGAAGTTGATGAGAGATTTACCATTAAGAATAAAATAATTTTTTTGTTCCACCAAACCTCCCTAATTGTAGCATGCAGGACCTTTGCAAGTAAAAGCAGTTTTTCTTGTCTTTGATCGACTAATATAATAATAGTATGTTGTAAGTGGACAATGTCAACCAAACAATGTTTCAGTAAAAAGGATGTAAAGCAAATATCAACCACTGTTAGGAGTTCAGTACTACAAGGATCCATCCTCTCACCCACACTTTTTAACCTACAAGACTATATATTACATCTCCATAAAACATATACTTGTATACAGATGAATGACATGCTTACATCTCCCAGTATTTGCCTTAACTACTCCAACACCACTTACATCATCTAGAAACTTGGTCCCATCCAAATCAACGAATTTAAAGTAGCATCTACCAATTCCACTGTCTCCTTTCTTTACAAGCACTGGCAGAGAACATCAAATACAACACAGACATGGTACAAACACACACAAATCAAAAATATACGTCCACAACATACTTAAAAGGCACAATAAAGAAATGATACACAATGATGTACAAACAATACATTAGATCCATTATAGACAACATTAATCCTATCTGGATCTCTGTTCTGCATTCTCTACACAATACCTACACTAAAGTACAAAGGACACGAAAGAAAGATATTACACATCATAATAGGTCGTAAATATAACATATTCACAGATTAAAACACTGAAGCAGCACCTGAACAAGTGCGGGGGCACAATTTGTTAGTGCAGTAAGCTTCAACACCCACAATCCTTGTCATTAAATGAAAGACCACTTCCAAACATCCACACATATACAACACCCTAGGACACGATTATCATATTATAAAAATGCTAGCCCTTTCACCAAGTCCAAAATAAAAATTTCCAATAAAGTCTGTATATGGTTTTATATATTTCATATTTTTATATATATATATATATATATAAACTTAAAATTAAAACACACATATGTGGCTAACATATTATGAAGAAAGAAATAGAATTCAAGGAAAATAGTGAAGATCTGAGTTAGAAAGTAGTAAATACAAAGTTTACAAATTATTTTTACCCACAGAAACATAATTTATTCCACTTAACGAACTCGATGTAGCAAAGAGCTACATTAGGGTAACATACGGTGGTGTTCGTGTTTAACCGCAGGTCAGCCCTATAGGTAGGTGGCAATTCCAGCAATGGTCAGTGTTTTCTTTTGGGATAGAGTGCCTCAGACAACATTGTCCTGTGTGTTCTCTATAAGATGATGGGGTGTAGTTTCAGGGACATTTATATGCTATTACTAGCAGGTCGAGCGATCACACGTGGAGGCTCGTTGCTTCATAAACATACGTTACTTTGCCGATGTTACCAGTTTCAAATTATCGAAACATTAACGATTGGTGTGATGTAACTTTGATTTTATTTCATAAGCAAAGATAAATAAACTTCGCCAGCTGTCTAGTAGTTGTGGTTTAGTCCCAAGTCAGCTTAAATAAACAAAAAGGCGTCCCAGCAATGACCATCCTGTTATTTCGTATATCTAAGACTACGATTACAATAATGTGGCATTTGAAGACATTAATATGCGCTTTGGCAGAGATTGGGTCGCTATTTCTAGCAAATTGTGCGATCACTTAGAGACCTCTTTGTTGGCTTGTCAAACATATGTGTTTGGTATGTGTGTGATTTCAAAGTAGATCAAACTTATAAGTGAGTGGGAGGGGATTATAGAGCCGAGGAAACCCGAAAATTTTCATAAGAATCAGCCTAGGCTTGTGTTGTGAAGGTGTACACTATAAAATTTTATAACTTCCAGATAGAAGTAAATATAAAATTTATTGGCATAAGTATGTGCAGGTGTGTTAGGAATAAAGAAAACCCCAAACGTCACATGTATGGAAGACAATGTACAGACTGTATTGTGCGATGGTTGTTGTTTCATCAAAAATTGCTCCATAATTTTTAACCACGGATATATCTATTAGAGTCAATGTGATTGCTAAAACTATAAGCATCGAACAAACGTCATATATTGAATAAAACGTTAAGCGATCGAGACAACAATGAAACCTCTATCAGGTCGCTCGATCTGCTAGAAATAGTAGCCAAATCACACCTTAAATAAGACATATTGGACATTGCTGTCCAAGACAAAAACTCGAGTTAACCACAGCCGGAATGTCTTTGATCATAGATCTAATCGATCAGGGCTGACCAGGGACCAAAGAACAACATATTAAATAATAAAGTGGCCTGAGAGCTGATGGTACAGATGATTAACAATAATTTACAGAATTTAATTTCGATTTAGCTTAGATCAACTTAGTAAAATTTTTTTTTATATATAACTTCCCACGATCGATAATTTAACAGATATACGCTTGAGTAATGTAATCGAATGTCTCATCCCGGCAATAATCACCCACGTGCTTAATGAATTTTATCTTCAATATCAGGGGTGGAAACTTTGAAATAAATCGTTATTGATATTAAAGGTGTTTTTCTCATTCACTATATGAAGATTTCCCACCTCTAAACGTAATAACAGAATATCATAGAAATAACACAAATACAATGATGTGAAAAGTACATCTGTACGCACATATATAGATATATGTGTATTTGTTTTATCCATAGAGGAGACATCTAGTTAAAGGATAGAAAAAATAACGATTACAAACACAGTCATCTTAAAACATTAGGACAAGACAAAAATAATAATGATAAAAATGGAAGATTGCAGGGAAGAGGCGAAAGAATGAAAGTGAAAAAAGTTTTTAAGTGAATTATCAATTGATAGAGAAGTTTGCTGAAACATTTCACTCGAAAATAAATAAGGTTCTAAAGTGATCGATTGGTAAAACTAGTAGATATTTAGTAAATTTGATATAATAGATATAGAAAAATAATTGGTGCCATTTGTTTTCTTTTTCTTGTTTGTAAAATAAAAACAGAAGTGGGACAAAAACGTAAACAAAACACTGAGTCTGAATAGAACCATCCCAAACTATCTACCTACCCGATGAAAAAACAGAGAAATGTACATATTAAACTGGTGAAGTAGGGTGAACTTACCTAATAAAATAAATAATAATACTATGAAAAAACAAAAGACAAATACGCAGAAGGAGATGAAAGTTGTTTGTACAGTCATTGCGTCTTCTACATTTCCCTCTGCTGCTGACGGATTTCTTCAACACATGGCAGCAATTGCTGTTCGCAGATAGAAAGAAATATCAACTAAACTAAACTATTGAGTCACAATTAATATATCGCTAAAAACATTAGCAAAAATATAATAGAAAAATTAATGATATTTAAAAAATCTAAAATGCTGTTGTTTTAAATTTCAAATTGTATGTGTCTTTTGCTGTATGTTTTCATAAAACTTAATTGTTAATGATTGTGTGCTGTATTTCATTTTCCGCTAAAATAGCCAAAACGAAACCGGGTTGGGGTGACAATGAATTCAACTTATATGTTGCGCTTCCTCCCTCCCATCTCTCTCTATTTCTCTCTCTCTGATACACATAGATTCGCTACAATATAATTAGTGTATTATTGTATAGTGATTTAGAATCGGTCAATTTATAAACACTTCAATACTTTTTAAATATGAATTAACCGTAAACTTTTGTGGATAATATTTTATTAGGCGATGTTACAGTATAAGTAGCGGTGTACTTCCGGAAGTAACATCGCCTTTCATTAAAATAAATGTATTGAATATTTATTTTATTCTGAGAATATATAAGCAAAATTTCATAATTTTTGCTGATGGAAATATGATGATGAATGAAACCGGAGCGGAAGTACTTCCGAATTGATTTGCTTAACCGTTTCCGGTTTAATAAACAATCAAAGATGGCGTTAATGGAAGTTTGCGGTTTCTCAACCGACTACGGAAGAGATCATTTCTCATTGTCTAGTGGACCATTTGGCTCGAATTCACTGACTAATAACGTCCTTTACTCATCAGACCATTTTACGATTCCTGAAAATTTTGATGTAAGTCTCATTTTCTATTATTACCTGGGTACATTTTGAAAGAAGAAAAACCGCTTCATCATGTTGGCTGAATGTATATACAGACACTGCCATATAGTATACGTTATATATTGAGTGTACACAGTTAACATTTCATATATATATATATATATATATATATATATATATATATATAATATATATATATATATATATATATATATATATATATATATATATATTGCGGTACCTATATTGCTTTAGTTTGAATTATATTCTGTTTAGATTAGATTGAGCTATGTTTTTATCAAAAATATGTTAATCCTATTTAGCACTGTTTTGAAATATCTAATAATTTGTTCATTGAAATTAATCTTTTTAATGATTTCATGTAGGATACTGGGTGCATAGCTTTCGCAGACTATCCGGGTTAGGTGAGGCCGATGCAATTGATGTTCATCATGGACAACTTTTAGTTGGAAATTCCTTGTATACTTTGATGAAGGAGGAACTGGACATGTTGGTTAATGTGGGAACTTCGCACAGGAGTGGAGCGAGAATTGACAATATGAGTGACGATTGGAAGAGGTACGGGCAAGGTGGGTTGGTTTGAGATGGTAAATGATCAATAACTCCGTGGAGTAGAGGCTGTTGTAGGAATAGAAGAGGCACAGGCAATATCACATGTATGTTTTGGAAGTTGGAGTGTGTTGGTGACCATGCCAGTGTATTTATTGTATGGTCTTTTTTTTTTTTTTCTTTTGGATGCAGTTAAGATGTACATGTAATAGCATCACCGTCTCAGATGTGAGAGCAGTATCCCATTGTGGACCTCACTTGAGCTTTGTAGAATGTTAAGAGTTCAAGAAGTTTTTAGCTCTGAAAAAGAAGTAATTTTGGGGGACGAAGGTTTTGTTATTTAACTTCAAGTGAGTTCAGTTGCCTTTTAGCTCAAGTGACTGGATATGTATCAACACTTAGCAACCTGTTGTTTGCCAGCAGATTGGTGCTGAAAATAAAGCAAATAGTGAATGTTGAAGCTTTATCTGCAAGGATATTTTCTGTTTATAGAGCCACTTGGTTGAAAAGTGACAGGTTATTGTTACATAGCCCCAAATCCTGTCCGATTGAGCAGTCCTTTGGCTAACTTAACTAAGCTTAGTCAGTCGAATAGCTAAGTGCAACCTACAGTTTATTTTTCCAGTTGTATCATGCTTTTGCCTTTTTTTTAAAAAAAAAGAAATTGTACACCCTGACATTCAGTCATGAATAAATATTAAGTGCAGTAGAACTGTCAAAGCATGTAAACTTTCCATTTCTCTGCAACCCCATAAATGCTGGTGATGGTAAAATAGAATTAACCAGAGCATACCTGCATTACATTGTTGGTGTGCATTCCAACTTGATATTATTAAGATGATTGATATTACAGCTATTTTTTGTGTGTATGTATTTTTGATGCTCATCTGGGCTGAGTGGAAGAAATATGAGGGTGAGTCAAAAAGTAATGCCATTTTGTTTAGGACAATGAAGCTGGTCCTCTGTGGATCACATCGCTTCTCAACATAGTCACCGTTTCTCTCAATAGCAGTGTTCCACCTTCAAATGAGAGCATGTATCCCTGCCCTGTAAAATTCTGTTGACTGTTCTTTGAGCCACTTCTTCACTACAGTTTTCACTTCCTTGTCACTGGACTATCATCTCTTTGGCCCCATGAAAGAGGGTTTGAGAGGCAAACATTATTCCAGCGAAGAGGAATTGAAAGCTGTAGTGAAGAAGTGACTCAAAGAACAGTCAACAGAATTTTACAGGACAGGGATACATACTCTCATTTGAAGGTGAAACATTGCTATTGAGGGAAACAGTGACTACGTTGAGAAGTAGGGATGTGATCCACAGAGGACCAGCTTCATTTTGATGTATGATACATGTTCCTGTGTTGGTAATTATGCCTGTCCTAAACAAAATGGCATTACTTTTTGACTCACCCTCGTAACATTTTTAGCATGCTGTTTGTGTGGAGATAGTTCTGATCAGTGACTTGAGCCTGCTTATAAGGCAAGAGAACTTGCAGACTATCGAGTCCTGTGCAAAACTGGACTTATTCTATCAACTCTAAAAGGATGAAAAGCTAAGTCAACCTTGGCTGAATTTGCACTTAGAAAAACTGCTGCTATGCGGTTTCTCCGACATGTTTATGATTCTGCCAGCTTGCCTCCTTTTTGTTAACTATATTGCTGATATAAATGAATGAGTAGTTTTTCATTTTTAATAGATTAGTCAGAGGAAGAAGCACAGTGCTCATGGCATTTTTGCAGGACCTCTAAGACTGGTGGAAGAAAGAGATGAAGAGTTTTAAGTCTTTAAACTGGACATCTGGTCTGAATGTTTCCATCAATATTGCTACAATGCATCTGAAGATTTGGCATAATCTACCTACCCAGAAGGCTTATATTGATCCAAATCTGTGATTGAAGACATTGGCCCAATGTGGCATGCTGTGGGATCAACAAACCCAGTCCATGTGATTGTGAAGGGAACTTATTAACCACATGCCATCTCATGCCTGTGCTTATTTAACAGCAGGAAAGGCATCCAGCCATAAAGTCAGTTAATTCACAATATGCAGTAGATAACTTTTTGCAGAACTCTTCCTACCCAGAATTGCATAGTAAAAATTGATGTTCAATGAAAATAAAACCAAACAATGTTTTGGTTTATTTGACTATTTTAAGAATGATTCTTTTAAATTACATTTATGTAATTTGTTTTGCAAAATTCTTGATGTAAATAAGCAGGACAAGAGGAGACACATGGGACAGAGAGTCACTGATGAGGTCATAGAATGTGTGACAAAAGAACTTTGATAGACAAATTAAAAATAACATGAATATAAACTAAAAGTGAAGAGCAAATAAATTGTGTGTGCATTTAATTAGAAAAAAAATATGATCGTCCCCAAGTATATCAATATGTTTTAACCCTTTCGTTACTGTATTTATTTTAAGATGCTCTGTGTTTCTTTCAATTACTTTAAATATAACAAAGAATTTAGTAAAATAACTTAGTTATCATTAAGCTAGTGTTAGGAACATAAATTGTGACAAAGGTTTGGTGGAAGATTTTAATTCAAAACTTATGAAAACATGATATTTGTACTCAGAGCCAGGGGCGGTTTCAGCCGGTTTGGTAATGAAAGGGTTAAATTATTTTCACCGAAATTTTCTGTTTTTTTAGCCTGTTGAAAACCTGAAGCAGTTTACAGATGAAAAAAGTCAAGTAAAGATTCACTTTAATCATGGAACTACTACATTAGCATTCAAGTTTCAACATGGTGTCATTGTCGCTGTGGATTCCCGGGCTACGGCTGGTGCCTATATTGGTTAGTAGAAAAATACTTATTTTGTATGTGAACTTTTTTTTTGCTTTTTGACTTATTTATACTGGCAAATAATTTAACTAATAAGTAAAGTGGTGATGTTCTGAACGATGTATCTGAAATATTTAAAATTAATTGAAATTTTCCTTGGAGAAAGAAAAGGAAAGAAAACAAATTTGTAGTAATTGTTAAGTAATACTCAAAAAAAGAGGGGAGATAATTTCAAGAAATTAAGAATTAATTTTCCTAAATCAATTTACTCTGATTTTCAGGCAAACGGACAACTATGGACATGTTTCATCCTCTTTGAACTTCATCAACATAATATAACTTGCTTGGTTGCTTTGAACTGTTGACAATAACTTTTACATATAGCAAAAATTTATGATTGTTTTCTTTTTTGACAGTTTAAATGAGCTTAGGGAAATAACTCGAGTCAATGGCATGTATTGAGATAAAGTTAAGAGATGTACTGAGCAGTATACACAAAATATTCATCAGTTGAAATTTCCCTCTTTAATCAATGTTTTTGATAGATGTTTACCTTCTTATTGTACTTTTGTATGTGATTTGTTTATCCTTTGAGCAGACTTTTCTTGAAAGGAGTTACAATCATATTCGTCCCATCTTTTTTTCCAGACACAGTCCATCTAGGACTACATTATCCAATGTGCCCTTTTTTTTTAGGTCATAGAGTGTGATTTGGCTGCCATTATTAGTAGTTAAATTGTTTGTGTAGCAAGTCTTAATTATCTCATTTATACAGTCGTATCTTGTAATGGCACACTAGTAGTGTACTTTTGACAAGGCTCCTTATTAATTTTGTAGAGGATATGTATCATAAATTGAACTAATCCCAGTATATTTTTGGTATTTACTGAGACCTTGGAGGTTTGCTGTGCTTGAGAAGACTTGTCAGGCCAAGTGAAATCATAGTTGTGGGCTGTGCCAGTGACACATAAAAGACACTCATGATGCTGACATGTAAAAGGCACCCACTACGTTCTTAGAGTGGTTGGTGTTAGGAAGGGCATCCGGCTGTAGAAAGCAAGTCAAAATCAGACTGGAACCTGGTACAGCTCTCCAGCTTACCAGTTAGTCGAACCGTCTAACCCATGCCAGCATAGAAAAACGGATGCTAAAATGATGATTTTATGAACTGCTTGAATGATATAGGTAAAGTCACCCTCTGCGATTTGAACTAAACATATTAAGTGATAGTAATATCTACTATGTGACATCTACACTAATGTTATATAATTCCTAAAAAGTCTGCTGTGACTCCCATTAGAATCTACATCTACATAGAAATAGGGTAACCAGTGGAGAGTGTACAATATGTCCAGGCTGTCACAGTCTACCACTTATGATTCAGCACTACCTGTTGGAGTGGAAGCAGGTATATCTGATAAATTACATCTGGTTCAAGTAACTACATGCAAGCTGTAAAACTGCTTGACTAAGGCTGATCTTTCAGATCATATTTACAAGCCCTGCATTGTGTTCCCACCAAAGACTTAATTCTCAATTCCTCCAATTAGATATCATGAATAAATGTTCTAATGGAGCAGAAGTGTTATCAAAAGCATTCCAATCCTAACATTCTGTCTCTTGGTATATCTATAACTACGCTGTCCACGTCATTTCTTTTTTAAATTGTAATTTGGATGTTATTTCTAGTAAGTTGAGGTGCTACATGAAAACTCTTTTGTTGCTTTATTTGGGTTGTGTTAAGCCAAGCACTAACTTTAAACTCTTGCTTGTGCAGCAGGTCAGAAAGGCTCTACAATAATGTAAAAACTTATGTTTCAAAAGTTCTAGGCTTAGCAGATGCATGGTATATCTGAGACAATAGACTGTGAGTCATATTTAATTGTTCAACTGACTACCTTTGTACCATAGTCTGAGATTAATTAACGATAATTTGGTTTTGTTGTTCATTTCATTTTAAATAATTCTTCATAAGAAGTTGATTTTTATTTATTGTTTGATGTCACTGAAATATGACTGAAGACAAATTTTCTTAAACCTTGTTTGTAGCATCTGATGGTTTTAGTTTGTGCTACCAAATAGTTTTGTGATTTGTTTAATCTGTTCTGAAATTTAACTTTATCCAAGAGAAAGACAAAAATTAAGATAAATTATGTTTATTTAGGCTCCCTAAATAAAACCAATTGGTGCTTAATACCTTTTCAATTACTGATTACTAACTTCAACGCAAGGCCACAAATTTGTAGGAACAGTATATATAACCATTGAGATTGACAATAGTACATAATTTTGTATTTATTTTATTGACCATAGAGGAATGAAAGGCAAAACCAGACTAAGAAAGGTTTGAACATAGAATAAAAATATATATTGTCAGTGCAAGTGTAGCTTTATGGTAAGAAGCTTGCTTCTCAATTACATAGTTCTGGGTTCAATCCCACCATGTGGCACTTTGGGTAAGTGTTTTCTACTACAACCCATGGCAAACCAAAGCCTTTTGAGTGGATTTGGTAGACAGAAACTGAAAGAAGCTGGTCATGTGTGTGTGTATATCTGATGCCTTGCTGTTCTCAAAAAGACCCATTCACTATGGTGGAATTGATACCACTGCCGGTGCTATATAAAAAGCACTTGTGCTGGTGACATGTTAAAGGTACTGGTACTACATAAAATGTACTCAGTGCAGTCTGTACAGTAGTTAGCATTAGGAAGTGTATCCAACTGTACAAACCATGCCAGAACAGTAAATGGAGCCTTGTGCAGCCCCTGGCCTTACCAGCTCATGTCAAACCATTCAACCCATGACACTATGGAAAGCAGCTGTTAAATGATGTGTGTGTGTGTGAGTTACTGTCTTCCTGCCTTGACATTGCATGGTAGTTGGTAATGAATATCTCCATCATGCAGATTGTGTCCTTTATTTTCAGTCTTCTTGGTTGCAAAGAAATATTACCTTATTTGGAAACAGGTGAGTGTTGGTTACAGGAAGGGCATCTGGTTGTAAAAAAATCTGCTTCTACAAAATTGCATGTGACCCATGCAAGCATAGGAAAGTGGGCATTAAAATGATGATGATGATGTGCTTTCTTTTCATGTATTTAAAAAACAATCACTTTATTGATATACTAAAAATTTTCTTCCTTTTTTTTTTTTTTCATTTAACATTTCTTAGATATTCATTGTCAATTGTAAAACCAAATGTTCTTGTTTTCTCTAGCTTCTCAAACCGTAAAGAAAGTGATAGAAATCAACCCATACTTATTGGGTACCATGGCTGGAGGAGCTGCTGATTGTGCCTACTGGGAACGTGTTCTAGCCAGACAGTGCAGGTATAGCTTTCATTTTTTTTTTCAAATCTTCAGACAATTCTTTTCCTTTTGGTGCCATTTTAATCTCAGTGAAGATTTTCACCACAGTACACAAATCAGAATTCCTGCAGATGCAATAACAATGATCGGTGCAAAAATGCCAAGGGAAATAATTTATTAGAATTGAAATTAATCAGCAATATCTGAATTTATTAAAAAAATGTGCATAAAATATTGAATATAGCAAATAATCCTTTAGGGTGTACATGTTTTTGTATCGTTTAAAAATTAATATTTTATTCATATCTTTGAAAATGTTTGTTTTGTGTTCCAAATTTGTATAATGTTTGCATGTATAATATATTTTATTCACTATAAATTTTATTTGATTTCCTTTGATATTATCAGTGTAATGGCAATTTTACTGAAATTTTTTAGGGGTGTACATACTTCTGTGAGATACTGTATATATATATGTATATATATTGTGCTTGCATGGGTTGGATAGATATGTTATTATATTGTTTTACAGCAGGTTGCTCTTCCTGATACTAACCCTTACCTGTTATTTTAAGGAACCTCTTATTCCATATGACTTTGAAAATATGAAGTTACTGGACAGTTTGTTTAATGGAGAAACTGACAATGCATACACATGCACGTACCTACCAACACAAATATACACCCACAATGATCATCTTTTAGTTTCTTCCCAGCAAATTCATTCTTGAGTTTTTGGTCGGCCTGGGGCTATAATAAAAAAGTACAAGGTGCTGTGTGGTGGAACTGAATCTGAAACCACATGGTTGGGAAGAAAACTTTGTTATACAACCACAGTATCAACAACTGTCCATCAAATCTACAACTGAAATTGTGTCCCATTAAGACTTCTGAGTCTAGCATTGATGACTGCTTTGACAGCCACTGCATCCATTTGTCTCCCAGACTTAAGACTCGGCAAGCGCAAGTGAGACCATAACCTTGTGGCCTATGCCAGGGGTGTAACCAGTCCACTTATGTATACCTTTCCTTCATTGGACACTAAACTCCACTTGCGAAGACTTGTTGAGGCAAGTGAAATCGAAATCAAATTTGATGACTGGCATCCTTGCTAGTGGAGCACTAAGAGCATGATCATTACCTGTGTCGCCTTACTAGCACTTGTGCTGGTGGCATGTAGAAAAACATTTGAGCTAGGTCGTTGCCAGTGCTGCTGGACTGGCTCCTGTGCAGGTGGCACATAAAAAGCACCATTTGAGTGTGGCTGTTGCCAGTACTACCTGACTGTCCGTCGTGCCGGTGGCACGTAAAAGCACCCACTACACTCTCAGAGTGGTTGGTGTTAGGAAGGGCATCCAGCTGTAGAAACTCAGCCAGATCAGATTGGAGTCTGGTGCAGCCATCTGGTTCGCCAGACCTCAGTCAAATCGTCCAACCCATGCTAGCATGGAAAGCGGACGTTAAATGATGATGATGAATGGCTGTGATATTGAGTTACTCCATCATTGGCTAAATGTGCGCGAGTTCAAGCTTCAGTATTCCAGCTTCTGCATTACATTTTTGAGCTGATTAAATCATTTATAAGTACTTCTTTTCTGTATAAAATTAAGCTTTATACTAGTGAAAATAAAGCCAATCAACGTTCTTCTTACAGGATCTATGAACTAAGGAATAAGGAACGTATATCTGTGGCTGCAGCATCCAAATTGCTTGCGAATATCTTGTACAATTACAAAGGAATGGGTCTCTCTCTTGTAAGTTGTTTTATATTTTCCTTTTGCTTTTCCTCTTCTGTTTTTACTGAGTAATTATGTAATATGAGTAATATGCGTTCAGTTTTATTTATAAGGGCATTTAGGGAATGAATAACAGATGGTGGGTGAAAAGGGCCTTGAGTTGGTTGTGGGAAGTAAGTTTGGAAGAGGTAAATAAAAGGCAGTATGGGAAATAGTTCAAAGATACCTAAGATGGTTTGGTCTCAGAAAAAAATGACTTGGCACTGGTATCTTAAAGTAATTTTGTATTAAAGACTTGTCTGACTGATGGTAGTATGGAAAAAAAAAACTCCAAAAAGTGTTCAAACAAATAGTTTTTCAGTTGAAATTTGAAAAGTTTGATTTAAAGTAAAATGCCATAGTTTAAAATTCTTGTATTTTTGTTAAACTTACAACCCTTGGCTGTGTTAGTCGTGGAGCTCCAAGCCAGCCTGATCAAGCTGACCTATGATTAAAACCATTTGAGTAATGACTCTCCAGTTGATTTTTGTTCTTTTTGTTTTTTGGATTAGTGTACCATGGATTACACTATCCAGTATGTCATTTACATGATGTTAAAGTATAGTTTAAGAGAAATTTGGCTGGCTGTGGTTTCTCAGAAATATGTAGAAACCCTCTTGGAGCAATTTCAATCCACCCAATTTTCATAATTGTTGTCTCTCTTTGCCAGCAAAGAGGAAATGGTCTTTGCATCACTAATTTAGAATTATTTGGTGAAAACTGAAATTTGTATCTCTTAACATTTCAATTAAATTTATTGGGCTATATTTCCAGTTTCTCACCCTATATTTTATAATTAAAATTTTCTCACAGAATTAAAGTACATTATATAAGTGGAGCTACCTAGTTGTATTTCTTTTAGAGATGTTCAAGTGTAGGTTTAGCTGTTGAACTACTAACCTCACAATTACGAGTTCAAGCCGTAATAGAGCCAGTGTGTGCTGTAGCAATCTCTGGCTTGCAAGCATGTTTCATTTGTATTTCATTACTGTCTTTAACGTGTGTGAAGCTGTGGAAACAGTTGGTATTTAATGAGCTCAGTAATTAATGCCTAAATCTAGAGGCATACTGCCCCTAGTATTTATTTGCTTTATTTGATAGTTCTTCATATAGACATGCTTCATGTTTTCTCTAGAAGCTACATACAAGTCCCTCTGGGTTTTCTTTTAGATGCAAGTATGGGATCTCTGGTAATCTCTCTATGATACTTATCACATGGCAATGACTTAGGATCAGTTAATATACTTCATCTCACCATGGCACCTTGCTATCGGTTTTGAGTGTAGCATTTAGAATTTAGCCAGCATTTAACACACATACATGGGTATTTTGACTGGGGTCAATTGCAGCTTCCACCTACAATTGCTTCCTGTATAAAGGAGAGTAAGAAAGAAAGAGTGTTCTGAGAGATAGGGGGAGGGTGAATATTTTCTTTAAGGGTATATTTCCAAAAAACTATACTGTATTCAGCATGAAAGTGGAAAGTAGGTGGCATTAAGCAGTTATTCTTATAGCACATTTGTTGAGCTGCATGTGCTATCCTACTATTCATTGCTTTTTGCTAGTACAGTCTCTTGTTAGTCTGTGGCAGCTTATTTGATGCCAAAAGTCTATTCTATTAGCCAGTGAATCACTCAGTAGGAATTATTTAGTCAGGCCTTTTTGTAAGCATGTAAATATGGTAACCCACTGTAAAAAATAACTTGGTGGTTTTGTGGTTGTTTATTAATTTTAGTTTTAAAATATCTGTATCAGTATATTCTTGATTCATTTTTATTCGCTATCTTTTTCTTTTTTTTAGGGAACCATGATTTGTGGATGGGACAAAAAGGTATATATTAAGTTTTTTTTTCTTTTGATACTTGTAAATTCAAAAGGTGTAATGACTGAGTTAAAAGTGTCAGCCTACCTCTTCATGGGCTTATACCTGCTGCTGGCCCTTGGATGTTTTTTAAATCCCTGTTTTTTCTTAGCTGTAAATAGAGGAACACTGAACCTTACGGAGGAGATGACAGAGGACTGAGATATGTGGCTCATTGCCTTACTCAACAAGACCCACCCATCACAACAGAATTGTGATTCTAAAAACAAGGTGCCATGTGAAAGCTTTGGTGTGGTTGTGGGTGCCTCATAAAAAAAAACACTGGTGCTGGTATTGGTGTCACTTAAAAACACTGGTGATGGTGCCACATAAGAAAGCACCCAGTGGTTGGTGTTAGGGAGGGCATCCAGCCATGGAAACCAAGCTAAAACGGAGTATAGAACCTGGTGTTCTCCCTGGTCTTACCAGTTTCTGTTAAGTTCAACTCATGCCAGCATGAAAAACAGACATTAAATGATGATGATAAGGAAGAGCAAGTGATAAAGGACAGTAATAATGATATAATGTGAAATGTAGGATAACTGGTGTCATTTACAACAGCTGAGTGAGTAGTGCTAGTACTATTTAATGTTTGGCATAACTGGAAAGCATGGTCCCTATGGAATTGCAGCTTATACATACAGTATGGAAGACTAGAATATTACATTCTGTGGTCACAAATTGTCTTACCGCCGTTACTGGGTTCTCCTGCTTGTGTGGTATAGTGCAGAGTCCTGTTGCCATACATAGGGTCTTCCAGCGGCCACCCTCTTGACCCAGCATTACCTCCTCCAGGCACTTGATGTAGGCCTCTGTGTTGAGTCTGAGACTGTATGGGAAGATGAATGGCAGCATAACATTGCCATCACTAGTGATCACTCTAAACACCATGATGTTGACTGGATGTTTGATTTTTATCAGTAAGTGTTTTGGGGACATGGTTGTTCTGTGTGTTCACCATGTTTGTATTGGAGTTTCAGTTGTGAATGCCAAGTACAGCATGTTGTTTCCAAATTTCTGGCAGAGTGAATTATGTCATGGCACTGTTTTTCTTAGAGATGTCGCCCAACTGCCCCTACTATATGGTGTAGTCAACAAAATCAAAAACAATGTGTGAAATTAAAATTATATATAAAATGGTACCTTGTATATATATACACACACACACACACAGATGCACAAAGGGCTGCTTTTAGTTTCTGTGTACTTGATCCACTCAAAACTTAGGTTGGCCTGGGACTTGTAGCATAAGACACTTGTCTAAGGTGCCACATAGTGTGACTGAACCCCAAACCATGTGTTTGAGAAGCAGGCTTCTCGCTCACTCAGCTGTACTGGTGCCATTACACATTTCTATTGAAAATACAGAAATATTTTAAGCTAAAGTTGTTGATAATGAAAGTGCTTACATTCTGTATTAAGTCCTCGTTATTGAAAATTGGCAGCAGTAATTCCATGTTTGCCAGTAGTACCAAACATTCATTTTACTTTTAGAAATATATCGACATTTGTTGGCTGTATCTGCTCAGTGTCTAACTAATTACAACAAAATTTTGCTCATAATTGCAGATAGGAATTAATTCCAAAATATAATTGACATTGATGAGGATTGATAACAGTGAAATAGTTTTGTTTTGTTTATGTAGACATAAACACATACTATAAATAAATTCTATATACATTTGATAGCAACAAAATTTATCTCCTAAAATTACTTATGAAATATTGGATGGGGTGTTTAATGCTTTTTTGATTCCAGTTCACCAGATGCCATCCCTGGTTCTATGTTAAAAACGTCTAGTTTTTCAAGGGATCTAAACCTTCCATTGAAATTTCATACACCTGCTAAATAATGACATAGTTATTTTACTAAATACTTAATCATTTCCAGGATTAATTGAAATATTGTGATGAAAGGTTAAAACAGAACTCTTTTGTTACCATATTTCTGTTGAAATAGATTGCTTTTATTTCAGTTAATTTTGAAAATAATTAATTTAGTAAAATAATTTTGTATCGTTAATCTAATATGTGTAATATAAAATAACATTAAAAAATCAAATGGAAATTGTAGTTGTGATACCTGTGCCAGTGTCACGTAAAAAGCACCAACTGATCGTGGCCGTTGCCAGCCTCCCCTACACTCACGGAGTGGTTGGCGTTAGGAAGGGCATCCAACTGTAGAAGCCCTGCCAGATCAGACTGGAGACTAGTGCAGCCTCCTGGCTTCCCAGACCCCAGTTGAACTGTCCAACCCATGCTAGCATGGAAAACGGACATTAAATGATGATGATGATTAAACTTTAATGAGAGGTTTTAATTTAAATTACTTGAACCCTTTTGCTACCCACTCGTCTGAGAGCACCTTAGTTATATTCTACGAATCAAGACCTTCCATCAAAACTTCATGTCAGTCTATGTTCCAAACATCAGCTTATACTTATATAAATATTTATCTTTTACTTATTTCAGTTGTCAGATTGTGGCCATGCTCGGGCATCACCCTGAAAAACTTTAGTTGAACTTACTGACTCTAGTACTTGATTTTTTTGTAAAGCTTAGTACTTGTTCTACTGGCCTCTTCTGCTGAACTGCTAAGTTACGGGGATGTAAACACACCAACACTGGTTATCAAGTGGTGGTGAGGGACAAATACATAAAAGACACATACACACAGAGGTATATTTATACAACAGGCTTCTTTCAGTTTCCATCTACCAAATCCACTCACCAGGCTTTGGTCAGCCTAAGGCTATAATAATAGACACTTGCTCAAGGTGTCACACTGGGACTGAACCTGGTACCATGTGGTTGAGAAACAAGCTTCTTACCACACTATCACACCTGTGCCTATAATATCTAAGTTATTTTATTTAAGTCTTTATTTTTAAAGTTAATTGAAATAAAGGCAGCACATTTCAACCAAAATATGGTAAGCAGGCAATTTGTATCTTAGAACCAACGATGGTCTTGGGTGGGTTGGTATCAAAAGGTTTAAAATGCCTTTTCAATTTATTAACATAGCAATAAAAAGAAAGTTGAAAAATTAAAATTATCAAAAAAAAAAGAAACATTTTTTTACTAACTTGTGAATATCTGGAATATCTTAAAACAGAAAAATGTAGAGACTTAAAAAAATGTCATAAAAGACTTAGTGGAGTTTTAAAAAATTCATACTTAAGCAATAAATACTTTGTTCTTGGACAGCATGACAATGTTTGCATCACTACAAACTGAATAGTAAAATTAATCAAATAAGTTATTTAGGTACAGTTATAAAAAAAAATAAGATTTTCTAGGAAATAGAAACATGATTATGTAACTTTGAGTGTGTTGATCTCATAGCAGTTGCACTTTTATGGCCTACATTGGTAAAGCTCAAAAGAATTTTGAATTTACTTTGTGTTTTAGTTAGGCTGTGAGAACTTTTTCAGTGTATTTTAAACAGCAATTATAATAAATTTGACTAAACACTTCCTTTTCTAAACATCATAACATTAAAGAAAAGTGTGTGTGATTTATATACTGACAATTTTTTTTTCTAGGATTTCATTGTTCATAATTAGTGGTGTGCATTACATATATAGATGCATATTATGCATGAAAAAATATATTTGTTCATTTAAGGATTATTTTACAGTCTATGAATATTGTTACTGGCAGTTATTCATGTATGTGTCGGTGGCACGTAAAAAGCACCATCTGAACGTGGCCGATGCCAGCGCCGCCTTGACTGGCTTCCGTGCCGGTGGCACGTAAAAAGCACCAACTGATTGTGGCTGTTGCCAGTCTCGCCTGGCACCTGTGCCGGTGACACGTAAAAAGCACCCACTACACTCACGGAGTGGTTGGCATTAGGAAGGGCATCCAGCTGTAGAAACACTGCCAGATCAGACTGGAGCCTGGTGCAGCCTCCTGGCTTCCCAGACCCCGGTTGAACTGTCCAACCTATGCTAGCATGGAAAACGGACGTTAAACGATGATGATGATATTTTTATGTATTATGTATAATTCTTTTTTATTTACTTTCAATATGATTTCTTTCTTTCTGACTAGGGTCCTGGATTGTACTATGTTGATAATAATGGTGAGCGAATGAGCAATGAAATGTTCTCTGTTGGGTCTGGTTCCACTCATGCTTATGGTGTTATGGACTGTGGCCACAGGTATGACTTATCAGCAGAGGAAGCATATGAACTGGGGAAGCGAGCCATTTACCATGCTACTTACAGAGATGCTTTCAGTGGTGGTATTGTCAGTTGTAAGTATTATTTTTATATGCAGTTGTTAAGCCTACCACTGTTTATTATAACATTGTATTGAAATATGTTAATACATATTAAACACACTTTCATATGGCTGTGTGGTTTAAAAGTTTGCTTTGCAATCACATGGTCCTAAGTTCATTTCCACTACATAGTAATTTGAGCATCTTCTACAATACCTTTGGATCAATCCAAGCCATCTGACTAAAATTGGGTTGGTAGAATTTACGTAGAGGCCAATTATCAAATACCAATTGGCTCTTGGATGTCTTTAGCAATGTACTGTCTATTACAAGCATTTAGCCCAGGTTTGAGGAAAACCTTTGAGTCATGGGTTGTTCATCACGTTTCCTTTCCTGGACCAGTCTTGAATATTGTGCAAAAAGGTCCTGTATTCATGTTCTTGCCCTAACATTCCTATATTTTTTTTATTGTTAGCTGAAGTGTCCTTTTTCATTTTAAGAAGGTACACTTTGATTGAATATGGCTGTTGTTGAGTGTAGCCCCAAGTCAACAATGATCAGACAGCATGATGATCTGTTTATTCAAGACTTCCTCTTTTAATATGGCAGGATGTGATTTGTGGGAGATTTGACTACTATTTCTAACAAGTTATATAGCCATGTAGAGGAGGTTTCTGTAGTGCTTTATGGATTTAGCTGGTTTTACAGCTGGCTATTTTCTTTTCAGCTGTAAAATAGAAATAAAACTTACTTTTCAGCCAAGCATATCACAGCAATCTTTTTGTTATTTGCTATTTGGGACTAATTTTTGCCATCCCACCCTGAATGTTTCATGCAGTTTTTTTTTTTGGATCAGTTGGTTTTAATTAGCTATTTCTTTCAGTGGTTGATCTGTTACAACCAGTTTGTAAACACGACAAGCAGAGTTATGTACCTTGGGCATGATGCAATGACTAAGGTATAAGCCAATGAGAACTGCAGTCCAAGGGAATTAGATTTAGTCTGTGCTCTGCAAAGGCCATTTTGGTAAAATACACAAATTTGGACAAGCTAATATCTCTACAGTACCAAGTTGGAATTAATATAATATATTTGGTGGTGTATAATTTTCACTTTTAGCAGCCTGAAATATGATCAAATCTCTTTGGGAGAATATACTATTAAATTCCAAGTAGCTGTAGATTTAATGAAAAAGTACTGTAATCCTCTTTAAATTGAAACATGAACTAACGAGGGAGCCTCTACTTGGTCGTTTGATCTGCTAGAAATAGCACCCATTCCCCTCCTCAAATTAGACTACTATCTTAAAAGAGGAAAAACTGATTGAATAATATCAAGGAAGAAAATGATGGGATGATCTTGAGTGAAACACCTTTGATTATAGGTTTGCTTGTTCAAGACTGGTCTAAGAATAAATAACAACATCTTCATTTAGATTCAATTATTTGCCAGTGAGTGTAAGTGGTCTATATTTAGTTTATGAACTCTTAAAACTAGATACAATTTATACTGTTTTACATCACTGTCTTAACCAACTATAGCTATTATCTCCATTGATCAGAGATGACTTTTTGTCTGCACCTCTTTGTGCAGTCCTGGGCAAGTTTTTTTTTTTTTGTGGAAGGGTGACAGTTGCCCATGCATGCATGACTCCCCTCTTCATACCACCATTATTGACTGAGTGAAAGACCACTGCTTTAAGGCTGACACAGCTTGGTACCAGTTTTGTGCTTAGAACATGAAGGGCTGGAAAAAATAACACAAGGTATATTGTGTGACATTCTAACAAGTGCTATAAGTCACCGACCTGAATTGTTACTTTTTATTGATTCTGAAAAAAAGAAAAGTAAAATTGACCTCTGCAGGACTTGAACTCGGCATGCAGATTGTTGGAGCAGATATTATGAGGTATTCTGTTGAATGTTCTAATGATTCTGTCAGTTTGCTACCTTTATTAGTTTACTAACTATATACTTTTATCTCATGTTTGGAGTTTCATGGCAATATGAGTTCACATGTGGTCCCTGGTAACATGCATACACACTTTGGGATAGTGTGATATATTACAGCTCATCTTGCTATTGATTGTCCACCATCACAGAGGATTCATTGATCAAGTCACTGCCGATTATTTAAGATGTAGCCTGGGTTTGAAGCGGATTCTAGAGACATGCTTCAACAAAAGCTATGGGGTACCTTGCTCCTGGTGGTCGTCAAACATGCTGGACACCATCCCAGAATTTTTGAGGGCCTGTGCTATTGCTAGATAGTCGTTGAACCTGCTCTAGGTTCATCTGTCCTTTGGATAGGTTTTGTTTTTAGTCCTGCTGGGTTTCTTGCAACCCTCCTCACCAGGCAAACCTAGTGGGGATGCTTGTTTAGTTGCCAAAAACCCAACCATGTAACAGGTTGTACTGGATTCCATGTCATTAGTGGCACTCAGACCATCTAAGGGGAGATAATGTCAAGAAATTAACTGCTCCAAGTGCAACTAATATATCTTGCTCATCACAGCTATATGATTCTCTTTTTTTTTTTAAAGAATATTTAAGTTGATGTGGATTTGTTAACAAATTGCTGAGCTTGTATCCTGCCGTAAGAATTGCATTATGTTCACTTGTTTTAAATGACAGCAGCTGAGGCCTACATACTCTTTTCCTGGTTTCAGTTAGGTTTCAACCATTGAGGTGTAATCACGAAGGGACCTAACACACACACGACGAACTTCCACTTAGTTTCTGTCTTACAAATTCATTCACAAATCATTGGTTGATCTGGGGTTATGATAGAAGACACTTGCCCATGGTGCTGCACAGTAGGACTGAACCCAAAGTCATGTATGTGGTTGCTCAGCAAGACCTAATATACTGAGATATTGTCTGGTGTGCTAATGGTCTACCAGTCTGTTGCCTTTCATATGTTTCGTAATAAGTAAAAGAAATATTTTTTCATGTATGTCTTTATTTCTTTACAAGTTTTGAAATATTTTAATTGAAAAACGCCCTCAAGGATGTTTGATTTAATTTGAGTAGTAAGAAGAGAAGCTCTGTACAGAGTGTCTGGACAGTTTCTTGGATGATTTAAATTTTGTTTCCACGAAGTTGTAAAACCTCAAGTTTTGTCAGCATCAATGATTTTCTGTAACGTTTTGTAATTTTGTTGTAAAATGAAACAATGGATAAAATAGTTTCTAGCATTTTTTTAAACATTATTTCTTGTTTTAAACCATATTGTAGATGTAATGACATGCTTTTCTATATTAACCCTTTACCATTCATATTACTCTGTCAAATATAATACTTATGTTATTCACATTTTCAATTAATCATGCATAATCTCATAGCTTTGAGGGTTCAGTGATGTGATTGTTTGTTTGTATAATGACATTGTAGGGTAGGTGTGAGAGATCAGATCTATCCTATTTGAGCATAAAACAAGTAGAATATTTTGGCCAGATATGGTCGGTTTAAATGCTAAAGGGTTACTAGCCATATCAAACCCAGATATTCTTCCTGTTTTAGATTCACACCAACCACATCTGACCTCTTACACTTACCCTACAATTTCATTCTAATAATATACAATCATCATCATCATTTAACATTCGTTGTCCATGCTGGCATGGGTTAGATGGTTTGACCAGGGCTGGTAAGCTGAGGGGCTGCACCAGACTCTAGTCTGATTTGCATGGTTTCTATGGCTGGATGCCCTTTCTAATGCCAACCACTATAATGGGTGTTTTTATGTGCCACTGGCATGGGTGCCAGTTGCATGACACCAGTATCTGCCATGACTATGGTTTCACTAGGCTTGATGCATCTTCTTTTCAAGCACAGCATATTGCTAAAGGTCTCGATCATTTGCTATTGTCTCTGTGAGGCCCAATGCTTGGAAAGTGTTTCCTATGTTCCACTGGCATGGGTGCTAGTTATGCGACACCGGCATTGGCCACATATGTTCTCATGAGGCCCAGTGCTTGTAAGGTGTTTTTTTACATGTCGCCAGCATAGGTGCTAGTTATGTGACACCAGCATTGGCCATGACTACGAATTCACTTGGCTTGACAGGTCTTCTCAAGCACAGCATATCAACAAATATCTCAGTCACTAGTCATTGCCTCCATGAGGCCCAACGTTTGAAGATCATGCATCACCATCTTGTCCCATGTCTTCCTGGGTCCACCTCTTCCACAGGTTCCCCTCCACAGTTAGAGATCAACATTTCTTTACACAGCTATCCTTGTTCATATACATCACATGACCATACAATAATACCGTCAAAATCTCAAAGCAACAAGATAATACATGATTCATTCAAAATAATGTGAATAAATAAGCATCAAATTTAATGGAGTAATCTGAATGCTAAAGAGTTAAAACTTGTCGAAAATGCTCAGACATCATTCTTTGATAATCCAGCATTTTCTGTATCTTTGCAAGTGTCTGATCCTGTGGGTACCAGATTCAAGAGTTTCTATATTCTCTTTTTGTCTGAACCCACAAATCTATATATCATCTACATTGGTTTGTAACTTTAAAAAAATGTGTTTTTCTTTCATTTCTGCAGTGTATCACATGAAGAAGACTGGCTGGGAGTTTGTATCACAAACCAATGTATTAGACTTGCATTACAAGTATGAAGCTGATAGAGAAAAGGCTGCTACTCAGAGAAGCAAATAACTTTCTTTTCATACAACAGTGTTCAGTAAAATTCATTATAGTTTTTCTCTGTAATTGATTGTTGTTCTCAATAAATATCTAATCACATGGATTCTCTCAGGAGATCTAATCACACAAAATTTTCTTTGTTTATGTATCTTTTATCCTTTTGTATCTTTTACTTGTCATTAGACTGGCCATGTTGGGGCACTGCCTTGAAGAACTTTTTTGTTGAATGAATCGATCCCAGTACTTATCTTTTTTAAAGCCTGATACCTATTCCATCTGTCTCTTTTTGCCTAATTGCTAAGTTACAGGCATGTAAACACACCAACAGTGGTGGAGGGATAAACACTGACACACACACAAGTTGGGCTTCTTTCTACCAAAGCCACTCACATGGCTTTGGTTATTGAAGGAGCTATGATAAAACATACATGTCCAAGGTGCCACCCTGGGACTGATCCTGGAACCATGTTGTTGGGAAGGAAGCTTCTTACTACAGCCATGCCTGTGCCTATATATTTTTACTATTTTGCCTTTTAGCTTTTACTTGTTTTAATCATTGGACTGGAATTGACCCCAGTACTATTTTATAAGCCTGGCACTTTGTGGATCTTTTTTGCCAAACTATCAAGTTACACAGATGTAAACAAACCAACTCTAGTTGTCAAGTGGGGTTACAAACACACACACACACACATATGATGGGCTTCCACACATTTTCTGTCTACTAAATTTACTCACAAAGCATTAGTTGCCCTGAGGCTACAGTGCTGAAGGTGGGATGGAATCCAGACCATGTGATTTCAAAGTTACTTTCTTAACAACATAACCATGATAAGATATATGAGTTTTGTTACATCTGAATAGCTTTCTTATTTGTAACTGCTCAAGTTGGGATGGATTTTGTTATTACCAGATTCTCTGAAAGTTCTGTGTTTTTCTAAATAGCAATGTTTGATTACAGTTGTCTTGGAACTCTCATCACTATTTGGTCAACAGTTCTAACCTTAGAACCATTGTGCCTCATTTCTATGATTTAATTAAAACTAGTTCATGTGATAAACATTACACTGAATTTAAAGTTTAAAAACTTTATTATAAACAAATTTCACTTATATTATAAACTATACAAAATACATTATACATGAGAAATAATTGTTAGCGACTGAAGCAGTACTAATACCAAGGGGTAGTATTTGTCCCCACTTGAGGATGGATGTTGTGTCAGAACACGGAGTACTGTGTTATTTACCATGAGGGAAACTCATATTGGATTTTGACATTGGCCACGACTGATCTAACTTGGCTTGACAAGTCTTCTCAGAGCTTTGGCAATATACTGTGTTTGAGAAGACATGTCAAACCAATAGAGATTGCGGTCATGGCTGTTGCTGGTGTTTCATGACTGGCACCTGTGCTAGCGACATGTAAAAAGCATCCACTACAATCATGGAGTGGGTGGTGTTAGGAAGCGCATCCTGCTGTAGAAACTTTGCCAAATCAGATTGGAACCTGGTGCAGCTTACCAGTTTTCAGCTTACCAGTTTTCAGTCAAACCATCCAACCCATGCCGGTATGGAAAATGGACATTAAATGATGATGATGAAACTTAGAAGCATCGAGTGGGTTGGTATTTTACAGAAAATATAGTAAACTTCAGATGCAGGATAGCTGTAAAAAGTGACCTTGAAAAATTGGGTAAATACCCCTAGAAGATGGAAGGAAGTTGCCAGCAGGTGGCTACATCGAATTAAACTCACTGTCTGCTAGTAACTTTTTTCTGTCTTCTAGGGGGTATTTACCCAATTTTCCTAGGTTGGTTTCACAGCTATCCTTTGTTTGAAATTTACTTTATTTTCTGTAAAAACTTTATACAGTTCTGCATTTAAGAGATGAGGAATTATGTACATTTTGAACCTGGGTTCTCATTCCTAAGATATTTTTCGATTATTCAGGTCACTGCTTGTAATCAAACTCAGAATCTTGGAGTTAGTAGCCTGCGCTCTTAACCACTATGCCATATGCCCATGGGCAATTATGGAGTGAATTTTAGGGCTTATAAATCTAATATTTTCCTATCCTTCCTTAATACTGGTTCCCATATGCTACTCATATCTACACTCACTCTGCTTAGGAGGTTGTTGTGTCCTAGTATATGTGCTGCTTCTTTAACAACAAAGATGACAAATATCTGTCAAATGTAAATAAAAAAGAAATTATATTTGTTTGATACTTTATTAGATATATAGCAACCTTTTATTTGCTGTTTCACTTTAGGTATTGGTCTCTCTAAAAGCATTGAATACACTAACCAGTATCTTGGTTTCTTACAATTTAATACAGAAGTTTAGTTAATTACTTGTTAATTGTGCATGTCCTCTGTAAAATTTTCATTGAGATGTTTTATGTAGACAGGTGAAGTGGATCCTTAAGAAACATTACTAGGTTAATAATTGCATATAAGAGTTGTTGGCCTTCCTTCTGGCTGGCAAGTTGACTCTGGTCAGAATATTAAAGATTATTAGAATTGTATGAACTTATGTTGTATTTTTTTTTTTTTTTGATCATCAAAATTTTTAGATAAGATTGTCGAACACTTAGATACCCTTGATTTTAATTCCTAGTTCACTTTTTAACCACATGGTTTTAGGTTTAGTTCCACTGAGTGACACCTTGGAGAAGTATTTTCTATTATAGCCCTGGGCTGATCAAAGCCTTGTGAATGGATTTGGTTGATGGAAACTGGAAGAAGCTGATTGTGTGTGTGTGCGTGTGTGTATTTTTATGTTTAATTTATTATCATCATTTAATGTCTGTGTCCATGCTAACATGGGTTGGATGGTTTGATCAGGGCAGGTAAACTGAGGGGCTACATCAGACTCCAGTCTGATTTGGTATTGTTTCTATAGCTGGATGCCCTTCCTAATGCCAACCACTCTGAGAATGTAATTGGCATTTTTACATGCAACCAGCACAACCATACAATGACTATGATTTCACTTGGTTTGATGGGTCTTCTCAAGCACGGTCTTGGTCATTTGTCATTGCCTCTATGATGCCCAATGCTTGAAAGGTGCTTTTTATATGCCACCAGCACAGGTGCCAGTTACGTGACACTGGCATTGGCCACATTGCCTCTGTGTGGGCCAATGCTCAACAAGTTTAATTTATTAATTTATATATTTCTATAACAAACTACTTAGCATAACATGAAATATATATATATTAGACATTGGTGTGGCTGTGGCAAGAATCTTGCTTTCCAATCACCTGGTTCTGGGCTCAGTCCCACTGTGTGGCACCTTGTGCAAGTGTCTTCTACTATAGCCTCGGATCAACCAAAGCCTTGTGAGTAGATTTGATAGATGGAAACTGAAAGAAACCCGTTGTATGTGTATATATATATATATATACATATACATATACAATGTGAATGTATCTGTATTTGTCCCACCCCCATCACTGCTTGATAACCAGTGTTGGTGTTTATGTCCCTGTAACCTAGCAGTTCGTCAAATGCGACCAATAAAATAAGTATTAGGCTAAAAACAAAAAGTGCTAGGGTCGATTTGTTTGCATAAAACCCTTCATGGCAGTGCTTCAGCATGGCTGCAGTCAATTGGCTGAAACAAATAAAAGAAAATATATATATAGGTGAGGAAAGTCACAGAGTGGGTCATAGCCCAACTAATTGGAGAGAGAGTTTAGATGAGATGCTGTTTGGGTTTGTGTCTGGTAGAAAGCACCACTGATGCCATATTTTTGGTAAGACAGCTGCAGGAGAAATACATAGCCAAAGATAAACCTCTGTACTCGGCTTTTGTTGACATGGAGAAAGCCTTTGACAGGATCCCTCGATCCCTTATCTGGTGGTCAATGTAGAAACTAGGGATAGATGAGTGGTTGGTGAGAGCTGTACAAGCCATGTACAGGTATGTTGTGATTAAGATGAGGGTTGGCAATGAGTATAAAGAAAAATTCAAGATACAAGTAGGGGTTCACTAAAGATCAGTCCTCAGTCCCCTCTTGTTCATCATAGTCCTCCAGGTGATAGCAGATGAATTCAAGATGGGTTGTCCCCGGGAGCTCTTCTATGCTGATGACCTTGCTCTCATTTGCTGAATCAATACCTGAACTAGAGAAGTTTCTGGTGTGGAAGCAAGGTGTAGAATTGAAGGCCCTTAGAGTTAACCTAGCAAAAACCAAAGTCTTAGTAAGTAGGATGGTGGACAAATCATAAATGCCTTCAGGTAGATGGCCCTGCTCATTCTGTAGAAAAAGCGTAGGTAGAAACTCCATAAGATGAACCTGGTGTAAGCTATGGACACATAAGAGGTGCAGTAATATCAGAAGAAGGTTAACAGGAAAGATAGTTTTTGTGTGTGGAAGGTGCACATGTACAATAAACACCAAAAATGTACATCACATGCCAGGGAAAAAAACTAGAAGTAGTCGATAGCTTCCGTTACCTAGGCGACCAAGTCAGTAGTGGGGGTGGATGCTCTGAGAGCATAGCTGCTAGAATAAGAATAGGCTGGGCAAATTTCAGAGAGCTCCTACCTCTGCTGGTAACAAAGGGACTCTCACTCAGAGTGAACGACAGACTGTGTGTAAACAGCCATGCTACACAGCAGTGAAACATGGGCTGTGACTGCTGAGGACATGTGTAGGCTTGTAAGAAATGAAGCTAGTATGCTCTGCTGGATGTGTTATGTTAGTGTGCATACATGATAGAGTGTAAGCATCTTGAGAGAAAAGCTTGATATAAGAAACATCAGATGTGGTAAGAGAGGTGACTGCTGGTATGGTCATGTGATGTGTATGGATGAGGACAGTTGTGTGAAGAAGTCATGCTCTAATGGTGGAGGGAACCTGTGGAAGAGGTAGACCCAAGAAGACAGGAATTGAGGTGGTGAAGCGTGATCTTCGACTGTTGGGCCTCACAGAGGCAATGACAAGCAACTGAGACCTTTGGAGATATGCCGTGCCTGTGAAGACCTGTCAAACCAAGTGAGATTGTAGTCACGACTGATGCTAGTGTCATGTAACTGGCCTATTAAAAGCATCCTTCAATCTTTGGGTGATATGCTGTGCTTGTGGAGACCTGTCAAATCAAGTGAAATTGTAGTTGTGGCTGATGCCAGTGCCGTCTGACTGGCACCCGTACTGGTGACACATAAAAAGGAACCATTCATGTGATGGGCCTCATGGAGGCAGTGATGTCACATCAAGTGAGATCATAGTCATGGTCAATGCCAGTGTTGCATAACTGGCCTGTTAAAGGCACCCTTCAATCATTGGACGATATGCTGTGCTTGTAAAAAATAAGATATGTAAGTACCTCTTGTGGAAATCAGTTGAAATGTGTTCATGATCTTTGTCACTGCTTTAATCTTCCATCTTTCAATGCTTGCATGATTTGGATGGATCTGACATGCAACATATCGACTATCATTCGTATTTTGTGACCCTGTCTTGAAAACCCACTGTTCAGAGATCTGAGCACACCATTTTTTCCCATGATTCCCTTAATTTTCTTCTTTTAAGATTCATGGTTACTGGCCCTCTTACATGTTGCAAGGTTCACAGACAACAGGTGGACCTGTACAGTTGTCAAATGATATTCAAGCGAGAAAAAAATGTGCATTTGGAAGACCTCTACATCAACCAGTCCAGTGTCAAATTTCTAAGATCTTCCAAGAATACATTACATTCCAAGAATACATTACATTCAATATTAATAGAAAATAGAAAACATAGTAAATGCCTCTAAGACTGAAATAAATGCTTTCTGATCTTTTGTGTAGCTCACATTGTGGGATTGAGCTCGAGCACACTTAAGGACCTAGCTTGAATAGAGCTTGCTCTATGTTGTTTAGCACACAAAGCCAGTGCTGATCACAAGCATTCCAACCATGACAATCTTTTCTTTGAATTTCTGAGATGAGCATTTATAATTAAATCATTATAATATATCAACATATTTGGACAAGTGTCCTCATCTTGGATCTTGGTTGTTATAGTAACACAATATATACTTTGGTTCAATAGACAAGAACAAACAACATTATAATTGGAAGAATATACTGATGGGAAAATATGAAATGAGATCGTTTTATCTCTGTCAATTCAATAATGAATTTGGCTTGAAGCTCTAAGAACATCACCGAATTTGACAGACACCTTAAGAAGACTGCAGATTGCAATAGCTGAGATGTTGTGACTATAACAACTAAGATGGCGACTCTGGTCTGAATATATATCAGTGTGCAAATAATTTCCTTTTCTTTTAAGAACAGCTTATTTTGGACAGTTATCTAATGTATAAACAGCATAACAACAGCTTTCTCTAGTGGCATCTATTTCACAACTCGGTGGACAATAAATTCGGTCAGGCATTAAAAGGATCAAAGATCTTTCCCGTTCCATAGGCTCAGAAGGCTAGTTCTCCGAATTCTGCGGCGTATATATTCCTCATCTTGGACGGTACGCCAGTCTGTCGTAAGATTAATCTTTTTTGTCAGCTGAGTGGACTGGAACAGTGTAAAATATTGTGTTTTGGCTCAAGAACTCAACGCATCGTCTGATCCAAGAATTGAAACCACAATCTTACGATCATGAGAGCACCATCCGAACCACTAAAATACGCACCTCCACACACATACGTCAGTTATATTTAACGGCCTTCTCTTGTCATTCAGTTCAGTGTGGTTTTTTTTTTTACTAAGTGGCGAATTTAGTGTATTACAGTCCATGATCCCAAAACAAAGCTAGCCAAGATAATTCGATATTTTGGTCTAAAAGGCTTCGTTACTTTCCAAAAGCCTATCCTAGCCCTTGAGTCCAAGGTCTAGAGTAGGCTTATCCAGTAATTACTTTCCTTTAAACGATTTCTTTAGCAAACTCCACAGATATAGATCTCATTCGCACCACTTTCCTATTTGAGTTGTTCCCCTTGTAATATACCTATCGCTATTTTTCGTCTACTTCAGCTATTCGTATTTCTATGCTTTCAAATTTACATTATAATTTTATTGCATAAGTTTTACTTTCATTTTTACAGGTTTTCTGTTTTCAATGAATTTAAATTATCTGCAGAACTACACACACACGCACACGCATGAATGCGCGTGCATATACATATGGTTTTGAGAGAGAAGGGTTACGTTCATGACCTTTTTGCAAGACGTCTGAAACTGGTGTGGAAGAGGGAAAAATTAATAGGTTATCCACAAACAAGAGACCTGGTAGGAATGTTTGCAGCGGAGCGGTGTTAAACTGAGGGCCGCATTAAACATAACGTCCGAGAACAAGTAGAATAAATCTTGTGGCCTTCTGCGCAATTTCCGTCTATTCATTTCCACTCGAAGCTGTGTATAGTAGAAGACACTTACCAAAGATGCCATGCTATGGGCACAAAACCAGAACCACGTGATTGTGAAGCGAACATCTTAATGACTGTCATATATCTACTTTATATCTCTATGGGTCGAGTACATGATACCAAGTAGTATTTATATGCGTTCGAATACTTTGATGACCACTCAGAGACTAACCGTATAATGCAGCATTCTAGTCTCTGAAGATGGGACCAGAATCGGCTGCGTTAAGGATGCTAAGTAATGATGACTAACTTTTGTGGTACACATTTAACTGACCCTAAAGCGACTTGAGTACCTCCGAAGACCGATCTATATCTAACTCGCTACAGTGTGTAACACGTGCAGAGTTTGTGTTGATTAGATCTTTCCAAATTTGTGCAGGTCCAACGACACTAACACAGAATAGTTGACAAACATAGACACCTATTGTGCTTCTTGTGGAAGGGATAGATTTTCCTTGTTAGAAAATTTATCTGCTACCAACACCCACTCCAGGTGGGAATAGTTTCGTGAAGCGGTGTCTTATGATGTGAAGGAAAAAAAGGCGGGAGAGTTATCAGGAGAGAGTCTTCTTACAGGCCCCGTTTTGCTTGTCTGGAAATAGTCTCCTTTACTTGTGTATATCTGATAGTCCTTTAAATAACAGCTTGCCTTGGTTTGTTTTTGGAGGATTCTCTTTATTTCATCCCTTCGTTAGAATGAGTTTCTTTTCTCCTTTGTATCATCCACCTACTTCACGTCACTCTTTCAAACAACTATGAATGAAACCAATCGAAAGTTATCACCTTTTTGAGGGTATTTCGGCACAGAGATTCTCGAGCTTTCTTATTAAATAATTTAGATAGAAGAGGAAGAACAATGTTTATAAACTTTTGAGTTCTTCCCAGGTGGGCGTGCTTGGTGCAGGTAACATTAAACTTGAACATTTGTAGGTTAATGCTTGTATGAAAGCATGGGTGAGTTGAGAATTCCAAAAGGTGCAGTTCCGTGGAATAAAGTGTGTGTGTGTGTGTGTGTGTGTGTGTGTGTGTGGTAGCGGGGGTAGTATTTCGTGCGAGGTCTGTTGAAACACTAAGATTGATGATGGTTTGTGGAGAGAGAGGTATTCTGGGTGGAGAGGATATGAAGCCAGCTTATATGAAGAACTTATATAGTAAAAGAGAATGAGTGACTTCTTTTCAATATACTTCTGTTCCGCCTTGCAATTAAGGCTCGTGTTCATGTCATCCGCACCACCATGTCAGTTCTACAAGAACAAATCTATGATCAGAGTCATTCAAACCAGATCGTCCTATATTTTTCCCGGAGCATAATAGACCAAAAACTACATTAACCAACGTGTCTTCCCACATATAACGCAATAGGGTTTAATTTGAGGGATATTTAGCTGGTACTTTTATTAAATCAAATGACTATGGATAGGCTTCCTTGGTGGTTCACCATAAACGATGTAGCATAACATAGTGTCAAACTTAAAGCTTTGGTTCCATATTGGAACAGGGCTGAAGAGGGAACTTCTATCGTAGATTTGCACTCTTCCGCTACGTGAGGTCCGTACTTCTGGGAGGACCATCGAAAGATGCTAGAAGTTGTTGTGATCCTCACCCCATCCATCTATCCCGTAAAACCTCATTCAGGTATTCCCTGGCATTGATGGCACTGTGGGGGTGGGGCACCATCTTGTTGAAACCAACAATCATTGAAATCCCATTCAATCTCTTAACATGGCAAGGTTAGAATACTAGTTAACAGAGCCCTCGAAGGAATAGGGTCCTATGAAGTGTTTACTCGATATAGCGACCCAACTCATCAGATGTAGGGGTGGGTTGTGTTCCAGTTCTTCGTAATAGTGCGGATTTTCTTGACTCCAGAAATAAATATTCCTAGCCCGGCCACTATGGTAAATTGCACGTTGTAGGATTGTTGGAAACGTATCAAGAAACATGCCACACATATTTTGTCTCTGTCGTTATCGCTTAGTTTGTTGATGAACGTTGGCCTGAACAATTTCAAATGAAGGTCCTTTGTCATATGTGTTAACATTGTAGCTTTTAGAATTCGTAGCTCAGAAGACCAATTTCGTAGTGACTTCGAGGTTCATGGTAGCACAGATGCCGCCACATCTGTACATGTGTCCCTTCGAGTTGAGGGTTGCCTTGTCCTCGGTTTGTCCTTAATTGATCCTGTCAGAAACAGTTTATGTTCTCAACGCCGTATCGTCTTCTTCGGAGGGGATAGCCTGCTGAATCTTGCAGTGAAGTCATGTCGCACATCCTCCATGTTCTTGCCAGAATGCCAGAATGTGCCCATACACTTGCAATCAACTTCTCTTCCAAACTGTAGGATCTCGGGTTAGCCATCTGAAATAAAAAAATTAAAACAATATTTACATGTGATGACAAGACTTTCGGGCCACCCTGTACATTACCAGAATGTCTTTTTACTTTTTAAAGTCAGTGAGGTACAAATTGATATAAATTTGATTGTTAACTCTAACAAGTAGAACGGCTACGTAGAAAATTCTCAGTTTACTTGGCAAAATATATTTGTAGTTTGTGGTCTTTGAACCATGATTCAATACTCAGCTCTGTAATTAGCGGCTATTTATTTATAGACTGCAAATAAAATCTTGCTTCAAATGCCACATTTTCACACATTATTTGCATAATTAATGCCCTTCAGACTGGATAAAACTGCTTTGGTATGAAGATGTAATATTTTACCCGATCACCAAACTACTTTTTTTTCGCTTGTCATACTCAACATTTACTTCTTTTTATATAACCTTTATATAAATGTCTGGTAATATTGCGATATAAACGTTTCTTTGCAACACTCAGTAAGATAATCAATTCTGCATGTTAGAACAATTAGTTTTATTCTGATATAATTTTGTGGTTAAAGGCCTAAGTATATGGACATACATACATACATACATACCTGTATGTCTCATCATCATGATCATCATTTAACTTTCGTTTTCCATACTGGCATGGGTTGGACGGTTTGTTAGAAGTTGGCATGAAAGTTTAGAGTCTTTTTTTAAGGGACATAGTAGGCTGCTGCAAAACGTGCAGTTTCTTAGAGAGATGAAGATCACTATGTGCTCGGATGATTAAGAAAGACTCATGTCAAATGTACTTCTGTGCAAAGCATTTCTCTGATCTCAAAGTTTCCAGATAAAATGAGACAGGAAGGTGGAATTTTTCTTTCTCTGAACTTAAAGGAGTACACATGCTAAGTTAATCTTTCCTTAAAATTGTTGGCTATGAGTCTCATGTAGTTGCTCAGAATACCATAAAATGGAGTGGAGAAGGTCCTGGGAAGGCAGAGTCATTTTAATGGATAGATGGATTGATTCCGCCAGTTCCAAGCGGGTATCTGGAATAGGGACTGCGTTGGAGTGTGTTTTTTTCTGTTCCCGCATGTAATGTTATCTAGGCAGAAACAACTAACGAGAACGTTATGTACATTAAAAAGCTTGCGGTATTCATATGCGCGAGAATTGGTGAAATATTCGTAGTTCAATAACTGGTGGTCTTGTAAGTGTTAGGCAGAGTGGCTTCTGAGGAAGTGCAGAATGTCAACCTTCATAGTGAAGTTGGTATATAATGTACCCTGGACGCAGAGATTTGTTAGAGATAGGGAGTGACGGATTCAGGTCTTAAAAAAGTATTGTAATTTGCTTATTTCAAATATAAGGATTAGAAAAAATTCTGAGTGTACATATAGCACAGCGATAACATAGTTCACAACGTGTAACATATACAGCCATCAAAACAAGGAAGTGCCACTGATTATGTCACATTTTTTTTTGTTTCATTGATTCCATGAGAGTCTTTTATGGTTGAAAACTATTGAAGTTAGGATGTCCAGTTTCTTTTTAATCAATAATTAATAAGCAAAAAAAAAACAAAAACAAAAACAAACAAAAAACAAAACAAAAAACAAAAAACATAAAAAATAAAATGAAAAATAAAACAAAACTGAAACACAAAAATTAACAAAGAAAAAAGTATACGTAAAATTCATTTTTGTGAAAGAGGTATTAAGTTAAGTACGTACGCAGCTTAATTCCCCACGTCATACATGGAAATACTTTCATATACAGTAAAGGCATATAGCAATGAAGCTATTACAAACAACAACAACAACAGCTGCTGCTGCTGCTACTACTACTACTACTACTACTACTACTACTACTGCTGCTGCTGCTGCTGCCGCCGCCGCCGCCGCTACCGCTGCCGCCGCCTCCGCCGCCGCCGCTGCCGCCGCTGCCGCGCTGCCGCCGCTGCCGCCGCTGCCGCCGCTGCCGCCGCTGCCGCCGCTGCCGCTGCCGCCGCCGCCGCTGCCGCCGCTGCCGCTGCCGTTGCCGCCGCCGCTGCTGCTGCCGCCGCCGCCGCTGCTGCTGCCGCCGCCGCCGCTGCTGCCGCCGCCGCTGCTGCCGCCGCCGCTGCTGCTGCTGCTACTACTACTACTACTACTACTACTACTACTACTACTACTGCTGCTGCTGCTGCTGCTGCTATTACTACTACTCCTTTTCCAGCAATAAATATGTGAACTACGTGCAAAGGGAATAATAGTTCAGATTTTAGAATAATGGTTCCGCTCTCGATCTGCTTAGATTATCAAACTTTGCAAACTGAAAAACCGCAACAAAATATCGCGCCCCAAAAGGCGGCGAGCTGGCAGAAACGTTAGCACGCTGGGCGAAATGCTTAGCAGTATTTCGTCTGCCGCTACGTTCTGAGTTCGAATTCCGCCGAGGTCGACTTTGCCTTTCATCCTTTCGGGGTCGATAAATTAAGTACCAGTTACGCACTGGGGTTGATATAATCGACTTAATCCCTTTGTCTGTCTTTGTTTGTCCCCTCTGTGTTTAGCCCCTTGTGGGCAATAAAGAAATAAGAATATCTCACCCCACCGAAACAAAACAAAATAAAACATCACAAAAAAACATTAATGTACATGACTTCAAGAGTATTTTGTGTATCTGTTTATAGAAATCCATAAAAAGGGTATACATAATTGAAAAAAAAAAAGAAGAAAATTAAAAAAAAAACTAGTGAACGCTTGGAGTTATCAAGTTTATTAGAATGTCAAATAAATCATATAAAAAACAAAATTGAGACACAGAAAAAGAAAAGAAAACAAAATTATTTTCACTTTTTATACATTAGTCATGTCTACAGCAACACAACCAACCGAAATGCAAGCAGGCGTTTCTCTCTATCAGAGAACGAGGCATCCTTCCATGAACAGCTAATTTGAAGCTATACTTTTCACACCTATTATTGATGATTCGGCTATTTTAGTTTGTTAATAGGATTATAAATAATTAAGATTCTCTCACCCTCACTTAGTCACTCACTGTCGGCTCCGGCACTTTCTTTCTTTACGTCGTGGCAATCTGCCAAATATTTCACTAAAGTTTCCGGAGAGTCATATTTTGCCAATTCCTGCTCTAACTAATTAATACTTTGTGTTTGTGCTTAGCAGAAGCCAAATGACCAAGGAGATGAAGTATTACGCAATCAGCAGCTCATCGATTGTGAGATCAAATAAACTCTAGCCGTTTCGGTGCTGGTTTGGACACAACGTCTACCTTATTTCTTCTGGTTGACGGGTAATAGGTCTCCAAAGTGCAATGTTATTTGTGTGTGAGGTGTTCCAATAACGGCGACGACATACAGTAAACTTTATTCTGTACTAGCAGTATCGCCTGGTGTTGCTCGGGTTTATTTCGATCCTTTAGAAAAATTGAACTTTTGAAAAGTAAAAATTTTGCCTTATGTAGCTTGTTATCCTCTTTTAATGAACATTTTTATGGTTGAAATACACCGAAAAATGGCGACACAGCAGTAAAAAAATCGTAAAAAATAGGGATTTTCATAGAAAAAAAGCACCTTTTTGATGTAAATAATTTTTGGTGTTAACATGATCCGATTTGAATTTTTCTTCCACAGAAGGAAGAACAAGCCTTCTTCTATCATACTCTCAATTTTGGTCAACTTGCGCCGCAGGATCTCGGAGGAGATAGTGTTAGTTGAAGGCTACCAAATCTGCCATACACAGACAACTTCAGCTTTATATATAGAGATTAGGCGGGAATACAACGCGCATGCTTCAATTACAATGAAAGAGCAATATCTCTACTGAATGAATATTGTACTAGATTTGGCACACCCTGTTGATTTTCTGGAACGTGACTGTACCATGAACAATAAGCGGCACACTGAGGCACCCTAAATGGTTAGAAAAATTATTAGGAAGAAAAAAAAAACACAAAAAAAACTCGAAGAAGCATCTGAAAATGACTCGCATCATGACAAAATACGACAACTCAAGCAATTGGAGAACTGGGTTAGTTAGTGTTCCACCATACAGCCCATGTTTGACGTCCTCCGACTTCCACCTGTTCGGTCCAATGAAGGACAATCTTCGGGAAAAATTTTTGATTACACAGACAGCGAGATTGTGAAGAAAAGTGGACATAACTTTACATTAAAATTTTTCCAAAGAGCATTCGAGGGTTTGGTTCAACGGTGGAGCAAATGCATTTTGATAAAAGCTACGAGGGGCGTTCAATAAGTAATACCCCTGACCCACTTCCCATAGCAGTAGAGCAACGAAACTTGGCACAGTTATTAGTCGTTTTCTACATAGGAACCACTCAGAGTTACGCATTTCTCCCATCGTTTGATGCAGCTCTGGAGACCGTTTTTTTAGAAGACCCCAGCTTGGTCCTCCAACCAGGACGCTACTTCAGAAATCAAAGCTGCATCATCTGGGAAGCGTTTTCCTTTCAAAAACAACTTCATGACTGGGAAGAGGTGAAAATCAGAGGGTGCAAGGTCAGGAGTTCATAGCCGCACGCCTGTGCTTCTGGTCTGGTGACACATGAGTTGTGGACCGGAGCGTTGTCCTGCAGGAGGAGGATGCCTTTGCTGATCTTGCCCCGCCTCTTGATTTTGATAGCTTCTCTTAATTTCCTCAAAAGTGAGGCATAATAGGCTCCTGTAATTGTGGTACCCTTTGCCAGGAAATCTGTCATCACTACTCCGTCCTGGTCCCAGAAGACTGTGAGCATGGCCTTGCCAGCGGAGGGCTGCATCCTAGCCTTCTTTGGAGGAGGTGAGTCACGGTGCTTCCACTGCATTGACTGGGCTTTGGTCTCTGGATCATAGTGATGACCCAGGTTTCATCCTGTGTAATCAGTCTTTTGAAAAATTGTGACTCATCTTCTTGGCACATCTCCAAATTCATCCTCGAGCACTCGACGCGTTCTTGCTTCTGGAAAGGTGTGAGCAACCTGGGAATCCATCTGGCAGACACCTTTTGCATATGCAAATGGTCATGAATGATAGTTTCCACAGACCCGGTACTAATGTTGACCTCATGGGCTATTTGGCGAATAGTTATGCGTCAATCGTCCAAAATGGCAGCCTCAACTTGACGGACAGATGCCTCATCAATGGCAGAAGGGGGGCGACCAGATCTGGGAGCTGTTTTCACAGAGTTCCGACCATGTTTGAATTCACGACGCCAGCGTTTTACAAGGTCATATGATGGGGCATCATCACCATAAGTTAATTTGATTTCATCAAAAGTCTCCCGTGGTGTGCGTCCTTTCAAATACAAAAACCGGATCATTGCTCGACACTCAACAGGCTCCATTTCACACTTGACTCAGTTTAAAAACCTGTAAATCAGAAACCACAATAATTTGCCACTTAATCTATAGAGATATAAATAATTGCACATGCAAAATTTCAGCTAGATCAAACAACTGCAAGTGGGTCAGGGGCATTACTTATTGAACTTCCTATGATGAGTAACGCCTTTGTAGGGAGAAAACAGTTATTTAACCAACATGTGCAATTTGGTTAACCCTATGTCAGTTAGTATAAAAGTTATACTCACTTCTCCATTACTTCCGGTTTAACTCTCATGTTTGTGTGTGTGTGTATGTGTGTGTGTGTGCGTGTGTATATGCTTATATATAGTTGTGTATATATATATGTACATGTATATGTTGTGTGTGTGTATGTGTGCATAAGCGTATGTGTGCATAATACATACATATACATATTTACATACATACATTTTATAAAGATATATATATATATATATATTATAAAATGAGATAGGGGTTGAAAATTCAACCCACCATGGGATAATATATATCCAATATACTGCCAGATAGGTACCCAACAAGATTAATACATAGATGTTAAAAATTGTCAAACAATCAGTTCATCTATTGTATTATATGGGTAAAGGTAATAATATTACCGTAAATTAATACTACAAAATTAGAGAATGGAGAAACATACTTAAATCAATAAAACATCAACTATCCGATGATACCCAATCAATACTTTAATACACCATTACATATGAGTAAAGGCATTATATAAAATGAGATATACAGTAATAGTAAAAAGATAAAGAGATATAAGTAAAAAATTTTCAAATATAATATGCAATTAAATCAAAACTGACAGCTGTTTCGGCAGTGAGGGCAGTCATACCTCATTTAACCTCTTAGCCATAAAGGCAGGTATAAATGAGGCATTAACAAGGAGGTTAAATGAGGTATGACTGCCCTCACTGCCGAAACAGCTGTCAGTTTTGATTTAATTGCATATTATATTTGAAAATTTTTTACTTATATCTCTTTATCTTTTTACTATTACTGTATATCTCATTTTATATAATGCCTTTACTCATATGTAATGGTGTATTAAGTATTGATTGGGTATCATCGGATAGTTGATGTTTTATTGATTTAAGTATGTTTCTCCATTCTCTAATTTTGTAGTATATATATATATATATATATATATATATATATATATATATATATATATATATAGCAATAATAAATCTCTGAACGAGGTATAAACAGTAACTGCACGACAATGTGAGGTATACTTGCAAAAGGAGGTCACCTAGAAACTGCAGTCCGTGCGTATCACTTAGGTTGACCTCCCTTTGCAAATACCATAAGGACACAGAAAGTGTGCCTAAAGCCAGCTGGAGACGATGTTCTGGTGCTACAAGCTACAGTAACACCCACCCTTAGTGGTTAACCATATTGAGATGGCAAGTATACCTCACATTGTCGTGCAAGTTCCTGTTTATACCTCGTTCAGAGATTTATTATTGCTTGCATACAGTTTTTCGAGATCAGTGACGAAAAGCTACTGGAAAAACAATATAAATATTTGCATTGGAACCCTTTTATCGAAAACCGGTGATTGTCGTACGCTGAAGACAGGTCAATACCTAGAAACTGCAGTCCGTGCGTATCACTTAGGTTGACGAGGGAAGGGTGACCTCCTTTTGCAAATACCATAAGGGCACAGAAAGTGTGCCTAAAGCCAGCTGGAGACGATGTTCTCCTGGGGATACAAGCTACAGTAACACCCACCCTTAGTGGTTAGCCATATTGAGATGGCAAGTATACCTCACATTATATATATATATAATAAAGAGTAAAATCAATAAATTTTACTAGGTAGACAGTGCAGAAATAAAAACGTCATAGGTAAATTGTACAAAATATTTTATAATTATATACTTAATCATAACAAGGGATCAGCTTTACGTTTCACCATGCATTGCAAGAAATAGAAGCTAAAAGCCACTATTACCACCTTTAATTTTCCGAGTGTGTTATTCTCGGAGATTTTAAGGCGGAGATAGTGGCTTTTAGCTTCTATTTCTTGCAGCGCGTGGTGAGGGGTAAAGCCAATCCCTTGTTATAATAATAATAATAATAATAATAATAATAATAATAATAATAATAATAATAATGATATTAATAATAATAATAATAATAATAATAATAATATATATATATATATATATATATATATATATATATATATATATATATATATAATATATATATATATATATATATGGGCGCAGGAGTAGCTGTGTGGTATGTAGCTTGCTTACCAAACACATGTTTCCGGGTTTGCGTAGAACCTTGGGCAAGTGTCTTCTACTAAGCAATGGGACTGAACGCGGAACAATGTGGTTGGGAAGCAAACTTCTTACCACACAGCCACTCCTGTGCCTATACATGTGTGCATGTGTGTGCGTGCGTATGTGTGTGTATATACACACACACATACATACAAACATATTAGAGTAACTAAAGACGAACAAAAGTAGCCTCAAGACACTGACCTCGGGAGCTTCACAGACACTGAAATTTATCTACTTGTATAAATCTTTATGCCTACGAGGAAGTCGTTTTTTTTTTCTCGCCTTCTTTTCTATTTTCTTTCAGTGTTTATCGACATCCATCCCGCAGATTTTCAAACCATAGCTGTTTGTTAAACGATGAATCTACATGTTTGATTTTAAGCTACAGGCAAAACTCCATTTATAATAAAAATATGAACCAAATTACTTGTTGCCAGGAGCAAAACTTTTGTCTGAATGTGCATTAAATATTTTTTCTTATGGGAATTAACTTTAATTAATATTCATTTCCTCGGTATAATATTGATTTTTGAAAATAGGCACAAGCTCCGAAGCTGAAGATTAGGCGTATGGTCGTTTTAATTGACCCGCTGTATGTAAATTACATTCGCATTTATTAACGTTTCCTGCTGTGCTGTATATGAGGCTTTCCGTGGACGGCTTTTGTTGCACAAAAAGTAGTATGTCCTCTACTCAACCGTCCTCCAGTTTTAGAGAAGCAGATGCTGTGAGTGCATCTCTCGACCCTTTGGGCAGCACGACGTCGTCTTTCTTGTGTAAAAAGGAGTGGAGAGTATGAGAGTGGGAGAGTGTGTGTGAGAGAAAGAGAGAGAGAGAGAGAGAAAGAGAGAGAGAGAGAGAGAGAGAGAGAGAGAGAGAGAGAGAAAGAGAACAGAATCGATCGGCCTCAGTACTTGACAGGTACTTTATCAGTCGGCCTGAGAAAAAGCAAAGGCAAAGTTGATCTTGACTGGATTTGAACTGAAAACGCTGGCAGTTGGAACGAATATCACAACTGGCATGTAATTTATCAACTCTCTCTCTCTACTCTCTAGAAGAACTGAAGACAAAACTGACTACGGTGGGAACTGAGGTTAAAAGAAAAGGAAGATGACAAAATACCTCAAGACATTTTGTCCGGTATTCTACTGACTCAGCTATTCACCTTTCCGCCTCTGATTAAAGTTTTCGAGAATATTTTGGCTGGACACCTATCTGCAGGCGGCGAGGTTGTAAAAAAAATCAAAGCTATGTATTTAAAAAAAAATATTCTTCCTATGAAGCAGGAGCTGATTTCTAACAAAGAAACAAAAAGCTTCCATATCTGGAATTTAAATAAGAACAACAAAAATGTGCTGAGCTTCAAAAAATTTTTGCAAATTTTTAACGTTCCGCTTGTATATTATATTTGTAAAGAGCATGTTAACATCCCACTTTCTTTGGGTGAAAATTCTAACTTTTCTAAACTGTCAACCAAGCATTTATAAACATTGCTAAGTACGTCAATAATTATTGGTATAAATGTGATTTTATAATCTGGAGAGAGAAACTAGGATTCGAAACAGTTTCCATAAATATTTAACTTCTTACTTATTTTTCAAAGATATATTAACATCTTCAAGATAAGTGACTTCTATGACTATATATAATTTTCCTTTTGTTAGTAACGATCCAAAATAGTTGATCTCAAACTTACATTATCTTACCATATCACAATACATTTTCATACTATTTCATTGCAAAATACATTGTCGCATTTAACTGTAACATATCCCATTATTTTTTCTATTATCTAAATCCGGTCATTCACAAAAAAATATCTTAAGCAGTTCATACTCAAATGTCAATTCAATGTATCGATTTCATTTTTCTTTAACTTGAGATGTATACTTGCCTGACCTAATCATTTTGCAGCAGCTTAAGATGTCTATTTTCATATGTACTTTTTTCGGATCTTTTCGGTTCGAACGGCAGTTTTTAACATAATTTCTAGGTAACTAAAAAATTTTAAACTTCATATACTGGTAGAATGTGTTTATTAAACATCTTTTTCTCTTGGCTTTATTTAGAAAATTCTATAGTTTGTAAGATATTTGTTGTTTTTTTCTTCAATTTCTGTAATTTCAACCAATCAAATACGTTTATTGAGCTGAAAACATTCTGTGCCGCATGAATATGTCCCTCGTTTAAGAAACAGATTGGGTTTATTTACATTTGTGAAGAAAAATAGATACCCTTCCCCCCACCCTAACCCTAACCCTAACCCTATCCCTAACTAACCCTAATCCTAAAAGAGATTGAAATGCAATAGATCGATACTAGGGTCATAATTATTGGGTGACAATTTCATATGACACCGCTAGAAAAAACCTGCCGTTCAAACCGAAAAGATCCCTTTTTTCTCACGTCCAAGTTTCCCAGAAATACAAAACTTACTGGAATTTATTATCGCTTCAACGCTTGTTTTAATTATTTTTACATTATGTCAGTTTTTAACAATTTTCAGTACATTACCTGTTATATTTTTCTTAAATACACGACGAATACATTTAAAATAACCTGCTTGAAAACAACCCTTTATGAAGAAGTTTTATAGAAATCTTTAGCGTATTTCATATTTAAAAAATTATCAATATTATTCTATCTTATTCATTCTGCCTGACTTTTTAGCCTGCAAGCTACCTTAAATCTCTTATGATTTAATCCTTTAGCATTCAAACAGGGTTTATGTTCAAACTGGCCAGATTTGACATGCCACACCTACTCTACAATGTGTTTCTAAAAAGAAACCATCACATCATAAAAACCTCAAAGCTATGAGATAATGCATAATTAATTAAAAAGCATTACATTTGACTGAGTAATCTGAATGTTAACGGGCTAAACTTCTTTCGTTTTCGTTTAGTTTGAAGTATTTACATTTCGAAATTAATTTTTAATTATTTAGACCAAGCAAATTACTTCCCTTCGATTAGATTTCAAGTGTAAAGCTAATCAGATCCTCTTCGCCAAGCTTTCAGATTTCTAATATTTTCTATACACTCAAATTCATTAAAAAAAATCTGACTACGTATTGTGTTTCTACTGATTAGATTTCTTTAAAAAAAAAGTAAATTAATCTGTTAACGTCAAAGCTTCTCAATTACAAGACACCTCAAATTCAACTCTCACTTTTACCATATCTTACATCGTTTCCCCCTCTACATCTCAATCTGTTATTTCCCGCTCATCTTATGTAACACGTCTGAATTTTATTAATAGAATCAGCGACCAAGAATATATTATTTATGCAAAATGATTTAGCTTATGATTGTGGCTATATATAGTGTGTCATTGTAAAAATAAAAGACGAGTAGTCAACTGTTAATGAAATCTTAATAGAGATTAGAACTAATTCAGTTGATCAAAAATATATTGACTTTCCAAGTATATAAATATGGAATCTTAATAGAGATTAGAACAACCAGCTAATGAAATCTTAATAGAGATTAAAACTAATCCATTTGATCAAAAAACTTATGACTTTCCTAAGTATATAAGTTTAACCAACACACACAGTGTTAGCTGAAGCCTATAACTTTATTATATAATACATTACAGCATAAAGTGAAGAGCAAATTTTCTTCCAGACTGTGTGAGATGGGATTGCGCATGCCAACTTGGAGACAGTGCACAGTCCTGTGTTCCGCATACGCCACGACATACGTCATAGACATACACCACGCGAGCCTGATCACAAGGCTTGAACGTTTCCACAGGGTTATAGAAAAAAGGCGCAGTGACAGGCTGATCTAGTCAACAAAAACAGTGGCCTGCGAATTTTAGCCGTCTTTGTTTGATTGTCTGGCTGACGGTCATTAAAGATCCATATAGTGACTTGTCTGATATAAGTCGGAATAAAAGATGTTAAAGGTCTTGCGCAGAAGTCGAGAGTATGTGCCGTCTAATGATCGTTGTTGGGCCACCGTAAGAGGCGTGGAGCAGAACACATACTACTGTAACACGAAACAGATATAGTTGTAGATCATGTGACGGTTGTGGTGCTTTCCAAATTTTCCAAATTAGACTCTCCTATTTATATAATTAAAATTAATTTATGCAGGTACTGAAATCCATAGATCATGTGACAGTTGTGGTGCTTTCCAGATTTTCCGTATCTTGTCGGTAGACAAATATTTTAGACTCTCGTATTTATATAATTAAGATTAATTTATGCTGGTACTGAAATCCATAGATCATGGGACAGTTGTGGTGCTTTCCAAATTTTCCGTATCTTGTCGGATGTTGACCATCACTTTTAACATGTGCGCTGGTAGAGTGAATATGATAGTCCAGGTAACAGGAATCGGCAAATAACTTATTGAACACGATGTCCACGAGTGATGTAGAGTAGACTTTAAAAGACAGCGTAAACAAGGAAATTACCTAAGCTTCATTAGATTATTAATCGAACAAGCAACTAAAAATGAGATATTTATATAAATCGTTTCTCCCATTTAATAGAGCTCAGAATAAACGTTGCTGTATATACAGTACTTCTTTGGACAGTTAGAGACAGGCAGTCAGGTACTGATAACATTTCAATAAAGAACCAATGTAGCTCACTCTTTTTCTGTGGCCAGAGAAATTATATAGATAGACAAATATTTTAGACTTTCCTATTTATATAATTAAGATTAATTTATGCAGGTAGTGAAATCCATAGATTTATTCTGTTGTACATTACAGCATACTTACATAGGTACATATATATATATATATATATATATATACACACACAAATATCCATACATATATATATATATAAATATATATATATATATATATATATATATATATATATATATATATACACAAATATCTATACATATAAAACTGAGAATGTGTGTGTGTCTGTCCGTGAGTGTGTCTGTATGTGTGCATCACTAAAACTCGAGGACTACCCAACCGATTTCATTCAAATTTTACACATGCCTTACTTAGGGACCACGCAGTGTCATCGGCCCCCAAAATCTTCAACTTCTTGCCTAATGCGAGCCCGGAGCAATCGCTTATCTCTTACACCATTTCAATTTTACGTGTCGAAAGTGAAGCAATAACATCTCTGTTGTATTGTGAGATAATACTTTCAGTTTTAGTGGTTTCACTATTAATACGTTCACTATAACATATACATAGTGAAACTATTAATACTGAAACTATTATCTGATTTACATATATACATGCACATATATATGTATATATATATATATATATATATATATGTGTGTGTATGTATGTATGTATGTATGTATGTATGTATGTATGTATGTATGTATGTATGTATGTATGTATGTACGTATGTATGTATACACACACACACACACACACACACACACACATATATATAGGCGCAGGAGTGGTTGTGTGGTAAGTAGCTTGCTTACCAACCACATGGTTCTGGGTTCAGTCCCAATGCGTGGCACTTGGGCAAGTGTCTTCTGATGTAGCCTCGGGCCGACCAAAGCCTTGTGAGTGGATTTGCGTGTGCGTGTGTGTTTGGGTGTCTGTGTTTCTCCCCCACTATAGCTTGACAACCGATATTGGTGTGTTCACGCCCCCGTATATAACATATACATAGTGAAACTACCGGTTCAGCAAAAGAGACCGGTAGAATAAGTATATATATGTATATGTATAGATGTATATAGATTTATATGTATATACATGTGTATATATATGTATATATATGTATATATATATTTATGTATATATATATATATATACTGTTTTACTTGTTTCAGTCATTTGACTGCGACCATGTTGGAGCACCGCCTTTAGTCGAGCAAATCGACCCTAGGACTTATTCTTTGTACTTATTCTATCGGTTCCTTTTGCCGAATCGCTAAGTTGCGGGGACGTAAACACAACACCATCGGTTAATCTACCTTGGAAGCTCTGTACAAAATTATGGAAATCTTGATACAGAAATACATCTGCGAATTCAAAGGGCAGCAAATGTATTTGGTAACTTGGACACATAAGAATACAATGCTGGCTCTTTACAAATCATTTGTCTTACCATCCCTGTTGTATTCTTGTGAAACATGAACTTGTTATGAAAGGCATTTTACATTGTTAGAACAATTCCACCAAAAATGCCTTCATCGCATTTTAAACATTAAATGGAGTTCTTTTATCACAAATACAGATGCCCTTGCATCTGTAGGCATTGCCTCAATTAAAGCTATGATTTTGAGGAACCAAATGAGATGGTGTGGCCATATTGTTCGAATGGCGGATGAACGCATGCTGAAACAGCTGTTTTATGGTGAGCTTGCAGAGGAGAAACGCTATAGGCGTAAACCTAAAAGAAGATTTAAAGACTTATTTTTAAAGCCTGGTATTTACTCTATTGGTGTCTTTTGCTGAACCATTAAGTTACGGGGACATAAATATACCAACACCGGTTGTCAAGTAGTGATAGGGGGGCAAATACACACACACACACACACACGCACACACATACATATATATATATATACATATACGACGGGCTTCTTTCAGCTTCCATCTACCAAAGCCACTCACAAGGTTTTGATCAGCCCGAGGCTATAGTAAAATACGCTTGCCCAAGGTTCCACGCTGTGGGACCGAACCCAGAGCCATGTGGCGGGGAAGCAAGCGTCTTACCACAGAACCACGCATTCTATCCTACGCATTAATGACAAGACGAATCCGCTCTACTCTCCATTAGACCTCAATTCATCATTCATCATCCTTTAACACTTCTTCTTCTTCTTCTTCTTCTTCTTCTTCTTCTTCTTCTTCTTCTTCTTCTTCTTCTTCTTCTTCTTCTTCTTCTTCTTCTTCTTCTTCTTCTTCTTCTTCTTCTTCTTCTTCTTTATATGTATGTATGCATGTATATATATATATATATATATATATATATATAATAACAATTTAATAAATAAAACATATGCATACATACATATATATATGTACATACCTACATCCATATGTAGGTATGTACACCACAAAAAACCTAGAACACAACGAGAAAAGAAAACATAAAAACAGAACAAGGAAACGGACTTTTTTTTAACAACGAAAAATACAGAGTACAAGACAACAACACAAGGAACATTCCCCTTCTTCTGAATGCGTTCTAATGAATTTTTCCACCGTTCAGGCTTAAAAAAACCCTTATTGTTGGTTTCTCCTTGTCCTGTCTTTTACTTTTTTTATCTTTATTTGTACTGTTTTTTTTTCTTTATTTGTATTGCTTTTACGTCCTGTTATTGTCACCTTTTTTTTACCCCTCCGCAAAATTTTTTTATTTAATTCGCTTTGCGGGAAGGATTGTTTCAATGTAGTCGTATTCTGCCCTTACCTTCGAAACACGCAATGAGTCGAAACAGGGGCAGCTGAAGAAGGGGAATGTTCCTTGTGTTGTTGTCTTGTACTCTGTTTTTTCGTTGTTAGGAAAAAGTCCGTTTCCTTGTTTTGTTTTTATGTTTTCGTTTCTCGTTGTGTTCTAGGTTTTTTTGTGGTCTCCTGTACCCATATATGCATGTATATATACATATAGATGTAGGTATGTACATATATGTATGTATGTATGTATAGGTTTTATTTATTAAATTGTTATTATATGATCGAACGCCACGCATCGTCTTCTTCCAAGTAAGTTTTATTTCAATATATATATATACATATATATATAAACACACGCAAAAATATATAAATGTTTGAATACATTTATAAACATACACACATACATATAAGTACACACACACATATGAATATATATGTATGTATGTATGAATATATATATGTATGTATGTATGTATATATATATATATATACACATATAGGCACAGGTATGGCTGTGTGATAAGAAGTTTGCTTCCCAACCACATGGTTCCGGGTTCAGTCCCGTGTCACCTTGGGCAAGTGTCTTCTATTATAGCTTCGGGCCGACCAAAGCCTTGTGAATGGATTTGGTAGACTGAAACTGAAAGAAACCTGTCGTATATATATTTTTATATACTTGTGTATTTGTGTCTGTGTTTGTCATCAACCATCACTTGACAACCGATCTTAGTGTGTTTACGTCTCCGTAAACCGATAGAATACGTATCAGGCTTACAAAAAGTAAGTCCAGGGTTAGATTTCTTCGACTGAAAGGCGGTGCTCCAGCATAGCCACAGTAAAAATGACTGAAACAAGTAAAAGTATAAAAGAATATATATACAGTAGAATTTCGGTTTTCGAAAAACTCTGATCACGAATAAATCGTACTTTATCTCCTGCCTTTCTCATATTCATTTAATACGCGCGCATATTTACAAGTATGTGTGTGTGTGTGTGTGTGTTTGGGTATGCATTAATGGAATTGAAATTCTGGTTATTAATACAAAAATGCATGAAAATATGTTTGCACACACACACATGCACACAGATACATTCATGTACACATATGCATAGGCACACGTATGTATACACACATACATGCGCATACATACATAAATACATACAAACACTGAAGATGCGTTTCCATATGATGTATGCTACTGAATATTTCTGGCAATAAATAGAACATTGGAGGGACCCCAAATTTCATCTATATCTATTTAACTAGTTCCCTGCTGCCATACGGCGAAACGAATTACTACTATCTGTTATTTTGTTTCTCTGCCAATTATTAACTACATCGAAACTTTATTGTGTAGTTGTGATATTTATAAAAATACACCAACGCTTTCATATGTATTTAGAAATTGGAATTACGTTATTAAAGAGATATTGAATTCTGACATAGGCATAAGAATAGCCATTTGGAAGATGGATAGAGTCGAAGCTATGCTCTCCAGTTAATGGTTTGGTTTCGTGGAAAAAGCAATATGATTGACGAGAAGACGAGATACATGTGAGGAAGAGAAACGAAGGGGAAAAAGAAGCGGGGGACGATAGATGAGTTAGTATGTGTGAAGATGGAACAAACCGGCAAACTCTAAAGAGTGGAAGACATTTTAGTAACAGCAAACGAATCAGTGTGATGAAGTGTGTGACGAATACGGAGAATTCGCAACCAGGAATCTTGAACCTCGGCCTGAATGCTTCTGCGTGTTAGTTTCCAGTGTTTTCAGAGTTTGCATTCCGAATTTATGTGAGTCGTCTGTCAAATTCATCGCCATCTTAGTTGAAACTCAGTTCAGTCCTGATAACTCATTTAATTTCCGTTGTTATTGACTTGGTTCTACGAGATACACATAACAGAACATTTCTTCTTTCCTCAGGGATATGAGAGAGGTAACATCTCTTACTTCCCTCTTCGCCCAGCGTCTCTTAGAGCGGTAACAACTTACTTACTCTCTCTCTCTCTCTAACGGCAACTGCCCAAGAGGTGACTGCTCTCACTCCTCTTTCAGTTATGATGGTAACTCTCCGTTCGCAGAGAGTTAACTTTTCTCGCTCTCTTTCCTCCACATCAACTTAATAATAAACCTTCTACAACAATAACAACATGAGATTCTCCGACAGAACTAACAAATACCTCCCGGCTGACATGTTACGTTTTCCCATGGTTGTCCCCCAGCATGATCGCAACAACATGGCTGAAACGAATAAAAGGATATACTGACTCCATCTAGTAGTAGTTGTGATAAACTTCGCAACGGTTAAATAAAAACTAAGATAAATATGAACAATTTCTCTATCAGTTTATTTCAAAGCATCTTGAAATGATAAAAAATGCAACGCTCATCTATTTGCATCCTTCCCTCAAACCAAACTTCGTATCAAAACCTTTTATAACATTACACCTGGTGATGCCTATAGTATTAAATATCCATACAACAGCTACAAATGTCACTAATCTGTCAGATATAGGTTGGTGTTTGTTGGTGAATATCATCATTTTAATCAGTCAAGTGACCCCTTTCAATGGGAGCAGTTTATGTAATAACTGTTTGGGAGCTGAAATATTTCCGGGACCCGAAGAACATCAGTTTTTTGGGATCCAATTTTGATATGTTGACAATGTTAAGTTCATGAAATTTGTGAATCTGAGCTTCTTTTGTGGCAATCTGTATATACAGACACACACATATATGTGTGTATGTGTGTGCGCACATGCATTTATGCGTGCGTGTGTATGTGTTTTGTGCGTGTTTATGTATATAACTTTATATGGATGTGTTGTAAGAAGCTTGCTTCTCACCCACATGGTTTCGGGGTTCAGTTCTGCTGCATGGTGCCTTGGACATGTGTCCTCTACCACACATCTTGTCCGACAAAAGCCTTGTGAGTGGATTTAGTTGACAGAAACTGAAAGAAGCCTGTCGTGTATATACGAGGTCTGATCAATAAGTATCTGAACAGTCGCCATAGTAACGAAGTTAAAGCATGCAGATTGAAGCTGCTTCGCACAGTTGACCTTGAACTTTGCTGTGCATGTGCACTAAGTTTTGACGTTCTGGCTCACTTCCGCTGTTTACAGCAGTACTTGGAAGGAAGATGTGTAGCGTGTGATCGTCGCATTGACCATGAGAGAGAAAGTTGTTATGGTGATACCTGCTCAGAGGCTTGCTAAAAGTTTCAGAAAGTGTATGGAGAGGAGTGTATGAGCTGCACACAAGTGTACGAGTAGTTCAGACGTTCTCAAAATGACCGAAAAATGTCGATATTGACGAACGTTCTGGGTGACCCGCAACCAGCAGAACTAAGAAAAACATCGCAGATGTGCGTGCAGCTGTGAGGGGAAATCATCGAATCCCCATCCACGAATTATCGGAGGATGTGTAGATTAGTTACGGTTCAGTTCAGTCCATTATCACTGAATATTTGGGTATGAGACGCGTGTCTGCCAAGTTTGTGCCAAAATTGCTATCAGCTGACCAAAAAGACACTCTGGTTTCAGTTATACAAAATCTTGATTGTGTCGAGAACGATGAAAACTTTTTGAAAACTTTGCGTTGGCCTCTGAGCAGGTATCGCCAAGCTTTTGGCAAATTTTGATGCAGATTCTCTACTCAACTTTCTCTGTGATGGTCAATGCGACGATCACACGCTACACACCTTCCTTCAAAGCACTGGTGTAAACAGCGGAGGTGAGCTAGAACATTAAAGCTTTGTGCTCACGCACAGCAGAATTTAAGGTCAATCTGTGTCAAGCCGCTTTACTTTGCGTGCTTTAGCTTCGTTACTATGGCAACAGTCTGGATAGTTATTGATGAGACCACGTGTATATGTATATATATATATATTTCTTTTCTACCCACAAGGAGCTAAACACAAAGGGGACAAACAAGGACCGACAAACGGATTAAGTCGATTACATCGACCCGAGTGCGTAACTGGTACCTAATTTATCGACCCCGAAAGGATGAAAGGCAAAGTCGACCTCGGCGGAATTTGAACTCGGAACGTAACGACAGATGAAATACGGCTACGTATTTCGCCCGGCGCGCTAACGTTTCTGCCAGCTGACCGCCAAATATATATATATATATATATAAAATATTATTTGAGACAAAACCACTATTCAAATAGATATATATATATATATATATATATACAGGGGTTGGACAAAATAATGGAAACACCTAGCATCATAGCATCATAATTTTGCAATATCTATAAAACCGCCAAAAGCTTGTTTATTTTTATGTTTTTTTGATTTATTATTAGTGTTGCTTAATATGTTTTGCTAAAATTGTTGTTTCTTTTCAGATTTCATCAGAAAAAGGTAATTAAAATTCATTAAAATGACAGATCTATCGGGCTTTCAAAGAGGTCAAATTGTTGGTGCTAGTATTGCAGGCGCTAGCGTAAGAAAAACTGCCGAAATGTTTGGTGTATCAAAAACTACAGTCTCGAAAGTAATGACAGCCTTTGAGAAAGAGGAAAAAAACCTCCTCGTCGAAACAAAACTCCGGAAGAAAACCAAAATTCTCAGATAGGGACCGTCGGACTCTTATGCGAATTGTTAGAAAGAATCACAAAAGTACAGCTCCCAGAATTACTGCAAAGCTTAACGACAACCCCGAGAACCCAGTTTCCACAAAACTGTTCGCCAGGAGCTACACAAAACCGAATTTCACGGGAGGACTGCAATTAGAAAACCACTGCTTTCAAAAACAAATGTTGCAAAGCATTTAGAGTGGAGTAAAAACCTACAGAATTGGGCTCTAGAGCAATGGAAGAATGTTATTTTCTCAGACGAGTCATCGTTTACCTTATTTCCGACCATCCGCCGAGTATACATGTGGAGACAACCAAAAGAAGCATTTGACCCAGCCCGCCTTCTTCCAACTGTTAAACATGGGGGAGGATCTGTGATGATTGGGGGGAGGGGGTATATCTTGTAAATCCGCCGGCAGATTCATGGCAGAATTAATAGTCAAGACTATTTAAGCATTTTATCTGATAAAATTCATCCTATGGTTGCGGAACTTTATCTGGAGGGAAACGCAATCTTACAGGATGATAATGCAGCAATTCATACAGCTAAAGTTGTTACTGAATGGCACGCGAAACACTCTAGTGAAGTTGAACATCTTATCTGGCTACCACAGTCCCCAGATCTCAATATTATTGAACATTTATGGTGCATTTAGAAAAACAAGTAAGGAGTCGATATCCTCCATCATCATCACTACAAGAACTGGAGACCATTTTAGCTGAAGAATGAACAAACATTCCTTTGGAAACAATTCAAACTTTGTACGAGTCCATACCTCATAGAATTCAAGCTGTAATTACTGCCAAAGGCGGTCCTACCACATATTATAATAAATTTGTCTGAAATTTTAAGGTGTTTCCATTATTTTGTCCAACCGCTGTATATATATGCACCGATGATCTACGGACATTTATATAAGTAAAATTACTAATATGTTAATAGTGAAACATGTATACGAATAATCGTCGGAAACATAGGAGAAGGAAAGATCCCGAGAAGGGAAGACAGAGGAAAAAAAATCGCCGGTGGTACTCACGAGGTCACATATATATACACAATGTGTGTATATGTGTGTGTGTTTGTGTACATCTTTGTGTATGTGTCTGTCCCTGTACCACTTCACAATCAGTCTTGGTTCGTTTAACCATCAGTTCGGCAAAAGAGACCGAGAGAATAAGTACTAGACTTATAAGTACTGTGGTCGATTTGTTAAAGATAAAAATAAAAATAACTTGCCTGCAATAATGGTTGCCATTATAGGATACATCAATTATCTATCAATTATTTATCTGAGCTCACCTTCTTAGCGACTCTGCAATATCTGAAAAGTACTCACCTGGATGTGTTGGCTTAATAGGCAGTTGGTTGAGAGTGTAGCGGGAGTTAAGCAATCGTTTTGCTTTTGGAGAGAGGTCATGCTCTGTCTTACTTTATCACTGATGTTGGCGCCTAAAATTTTTTTAACGAATTAAGGGTTCTTCTTGCGTGCTTTTTATATGTACAAATGCGCTGTTTCAATTAATACGCAGAAAAATTTTAAGTAAATATTAAATTTATATGACCCCGAGTATAATATCTTCAGAGGAAAAATATATACCTTTGGATGTTTTATGCGTTTATGGATTCATTATAGCAAACTGAAATTCCTCCAAAATATTAGGTATTGAACCAGTACTTCCTTGGATGAAACTATCCTATCATGATGTTAACACAACCTCTAATCGAAGTGTATATATATATATATATGTATGTGTGTGTATATGTAAGCCGTTGGTGTTTTCTTGTTGTTGTTGTTGTTGTTGTTGTTGTTGTTGTTGTTGTTGTTGTTGTGTTCTTCTTCTTCTTCTTCTTCTTCTTCTTCTTCTTCTTCTTTCTTCTTCTTCTTCTTCTTCTTCTTCTTCTTCTTCGGACTTTTCCCCGTTTCTTCTTTCCGATGAAGAGCTATTCTCGAAACGTTAAACTCTCCTTTCATCGAGCATCAGTTTTATACATTTCTTGTGTACGTCCTCACGTTCGTTGTTTTTTCTTTTTTCGTTTTTTATTCGTTTATTTGAATTGACTACACACGCACGCATGCACCCCCCCCACACACACACATAGGCACTGGACATCACCAACGGTTCAAACAACATGAAATACGTAAATAAACGTGTTAAATACATAAACAACGAGAAAAAGGGAGAATAGGACAAGTAAACACAGAGTAGGGACCCTTCATCAGTTGTCGCCTGTCTTATCTACTATCCATTTCGAGCATTCAACGACAATATAAGTCTTCAAAGACAGCTACTACCATAAATTCAAAAAAAAAAAAAAAATTTAGGATTTATAAAGAGTCAAAGTTGGGAACAAAAACTTGACAGTGGAGATATACAAGGAAATCGAACGAAACCAAAAATGGAGGGTCGTTATGTATGTATGTATGTATGTATGTATGTATATATATATATATATAAATAGATATGACGGACAAATATTATGATGAACTTTAACTATAAACATCCCTATTCTTTTCTCATGTATATTACCATATAACTTATACGGTTGTACAATGACAATCTAAGTAATTGTTTGAGTACTGCCGGGTTACTTGAATCTATATATCGTAACTTATATATATATATATATATATATATATATATGTAAACACTGTTGGTCACAATGCACTTTCAGTTCTTTCTTAATTGCGCCTTTCTTTTCCATTATGGACCAAATCATTCAATTGAATCGTTTTCCAATCATCATGGAGGCCTTCCGAGTGACCTTTTCCAATTTTTGGAATAATATTCGGTAACTGTACGAGTTTGCCTGTAGTCTGTGAATTTTCAGTCATTTAGTCTGCATTTATTCCTTCCCTGTCGTCCTTTTCCGACCTTTACATTGAAATCTCCCATCGCTACAGTTTAAGTGGATTTGTAAGCTTGCGCTCTCTCTATCTCTTGAAGAAGAATTCCTCTTCTTCATCAGATATGCACCACATAAATGCACGCGCACGCGTGTGTGAATGCGTATGGAGATATGTATGTTTATACTCATATATGTGTGCATAAATACGCACTCCACCCTCTCTCTGTCTCTCTCTCACACGTACACACATATACATATATAGACATATATCCACTTAGGTCGCTGACATTTTGCATAAAGGCACATCTTTTCAAAGAGAAGGTCATAGAACTATGTGACTTTTATTGATATTTTCTTTAAACCCAGGCAAGGACGACCAAGTACTGCCGCTAGTATGTATATTGTAAATATATTATTATTATTATCATCATCATCATCATCATCATCATCATCATCATCATCATCATCATCATCATCATCATTATTATTATTATTATTATTATTATTATTATTATTATTATTATTATTATTATTATTATTATTGTTATTATCTTTATCTATATATATATATTATGTATGCGCACGTACACATATACACACAGAGATATATGCATACCTACACGCACACATACATTCGCACAAACGACTACACACGAAAGAAGATTATGTGCAGATTGTGTGAATGAAGTTTTAATTAAGAGCAGAAAAGAAGAGACAAAGGACGAATAAAGTTCAAAATGCAGTGGAAAGAGAGTTTCGAAAAGAGTATCTGAACAGGAGTAGGAAGAATAAATAACATGAAGGGAAGAATAATATAAGAATGAAGATGAGTTATTGTAACAGAAAAGCGAGCAAATGATGAGGCAATAAAAGTGGAAGGATGAAGTCGAACGTGAACTACTACTACTACTACTACTACTACTACTACTACTACTACTACTACTACTACTACTACTACTACTACTACTACTACTACTACAAATTGTTTCAAATTTTGGTACAAGGCAAGCGATTTTGTGAGTGGAGTAAGTCGATTACATCGACGTCAGTGCTAAATCGGCACTTTTTAAATCGACCCGAAAGAATGAAAGGTAAAGCAAGCCGACTTTGATGGAATTTGAACTCAGAACGTAAAGATGGACGAAATACTGCTGAACATTTTTTCTGTCTTTATGTGCTAACGATTCTGCCAGCTCACCGCCTTAATAATGGCCCAATGGGCCCAGACATACAATACAAATATGTCTTAGCAAAGGGGTACAAATCATGTGTGATGTAGATTCCCACATACACACATATACATTTGAATGTCGCATCATATCTCTTCGGCAACATCTTTTAACCACCAAGTATCGAAGTGAATCTCTTGACCAAGTTTGCATACATGAACCTGATAGCATCATAAGACTTTGAAGGCAGCTCCTTGAGCAACACTCTTTGTCTGATAACCTAGAATGCATGCTCAAAGAAATTGCACGACTCTACCGCAATATATTATCAGATGAAAGGATGAGTCTATATGAGCAGAAGACTATGCATGGATATGTTAGTAGAAAAGCTCCGTGATGATAGTAACATTGATCATCAAAGCAGTTTATCATGGACCAATAGCCGGATTACTACCTCCCACTTTAAAGGGTATGCGTTTGCAATCCAGGAACAGGAAATATCAACCAAGTATCTGATGCACAAAAGGGATAGAGAAGCAGGAAAAGCAGTAAAATGTGACAACCGATGCAGACTTTGTGGAGTTAACACTGAAGATATCACACACATTATAAGCAGTTGTTCGAAAATGTAATTATGGTATTATCTGTCAATGAGTCATGATGAATGCTAGGACACTCTGTAATGAAATCTGTCAGAAGGATAATCCCGAGGACAAAGAAATAAGAACCCACAGTTTGGTAGAGTCACTCATAAGAAAAAGGAATACTGGCGGAATGTACCAGTGAAGACCTCAATAAAATGTAAGCACAACAGACCTGATAAAATGATTTAGGATAGAGAAGAGAAACTGTGTTCAGTTGTGAAAATTAGCTGCCCAGCGGATGTTAACATAAAGTTCAGGATCAGCGAAAAAGAGAACACCTATGCTGAACTATTGAAAAATCTACAGTTACTCTATCCAGATTACAAGTTCAGGTTTATACCTGTAATTATTGGGGCCCTGGGATATGTAACACACTACCTAAATACCAATCTTGAGAAATTAGGCTTCTCAAAACCAGAAAGGAGAAAGCTAATTCGAAGACTACAGATCTGATCCATTACTGGAGCTAAAATTCTGTAAAACTTTCCAGAAGTTTATCATTTAAATATATATGAGCATGTCTAGATATGCAACTATATGTATGAGAATACATACATAAAACAGAAATCTGCATACATGCATACATACATACATACATACATACATACATACATACATACATACATGCATACATACATACATACATACATACATACATACATACATACATACATACATACATACATACATACATACATACATACATACATACATACATACATACATACATACTACATACATACATACATACATACTTACATACGTACCCTGTTTTTGATGTTGAAATTCCAATGGAGGAGTCTTGGATCTAGGTTAGAAAACGGTTCTTATTCTATTGGCAGGAAATGTTGAAATAAACTGAATAACGACATACACATATACTAACATATATGCACTCACATATATATATATATATAATAAACGACGGCTTGAGCAAGCAAGATTATGCGTTATATTAACATATGCGAAAAGTTGGTACATATAATGGTTAAAAATGAGGATACTTCCCTCATACAGGTATGAGATGCCACCACATAGGTAGGGCCTGGACAGTCGACGACACTTGCCGCCTTCCGCAAACTTGGTTCGCTCAAATATTCCTTAGTACTTTTGAGCGTAATTGAGCTGTTGCGGTCTATATCCTTTGGAACAATTCCTCAGCAGATGTTATTATCAATCATGAATCATGTACTCGCCCCCATCTTCCGAATCAGTACAACATTCTATAGGTTCTGTTTTACAGCCAGTGTTAGACTAAGTACTTTGCGATTCGCCTTTCATACCACCATAAAAGTCAGGTACTCTATAATGATGAGATCTTCTTCATGAGGGAAACGCAACCTCTTTTTTTAAAACCATTTTCTTTCTTCTTTCTCTCCTTTCATACAAGTATTCTACTTTAGATTTCTATCTTTCTCACGTTTTTTTCCTACACCAGAAGAAGAGACTTCATGACTTTTTTGTATCTTATACTGTCGTAAACCCTTGGTTCTGGTGACGCTTAGGAACAGGCGATTTCCCTTGATTTCGCTATGGTTACATCGGGAGCTGAATCGGTGGAACTTTGTAAACAATTTAATTAGCAGCTACGTTTTTCATCTCTGGCCCTGCTGTTGGTGGTAATGCTTCTCCTGCTGTCTGCCGTCTTCTTCTTCTTCTTCTTCTTCTTCTTCTTCTTCTTCTTCTTCTTCTTCTTCTTCTTCTTCTTCTTCTTCTTCTTCTTCTTCTTCTTCTTCTTCTTCTTCTTCTTCTTCTTCTTCTTCTTCTTCTTCTTAGTAGAAGGCCTGTTGGTGGTCTTTACTACCAACACATGTAGCAATTTTTTTTTTAAACCGTGCCGCAGCAGTCTTTGCGCCCTCAGTGTAGCATACCCGGGATGATCTTATTTCGATATAATCGACTTAATTCGTTTGTCTGTCCTTGTTTGTCCCTTCTTTGTTTAGCTCCTTGTGGGTAGTAAAGAAGTAGGTATTTCGTTTGCCGCTACGTTCTGAGTTCAAATTCCGCCGAGGTCCACTTTGCCTTTCATCCTTTCGGGGTCGATAAATTAAGTACCAGTTACGCACTGGGGTCGATGTAATCGACTTAATCTCTTTGCCTGTCCTTGTTTGTCCCCTTTATGTTTAGCCCCTTGTGGGCAATAAAGAAATAAGAATCGTTAGCACTCCGTCCAAAATGCTTTGCGGCATTTCGTCCGTTTTTACGTTCTAACTTCAAATTACGCCGAAGTTGACTTTACCTTCCATCCTTTCGGGATCGATAAAATAAGTACCAGTTGAGTACAGATGTCGATGTAATCGACTTACCACCCCCGAAATTGCTGGCCTTGTTCTAAAATTTGAAATCAGTATTACTGAAATTATCTTTTCTTGCACTTTTATTGTACAAATGAAAGTGGTTAAACTTTGAGCTTCGTGTATATGTCCGAATTTTTGTTTTACGTATGAAAATGTAGCGAGTTAGTTACGTTACTACCATCTCCACTGTGGCGAGCAGCCATTTCGCAACTCATGTAAATATTGCTAATGGGCATTTGTCGAAAATATTTAAAAGTTTTAAAACGTGTAAAGATAAATTATTCTTCTACCCCAGATAATGAAGTAGAAGAATAATTTCTCTTAGTAACATTGGAACAAACAATACTTTATCATACTGTGAGGTAAATTCGTTTAAAAATGATTTTTTTCCCACGGTGCACTGTGGTTCAAAACGTACTACTACTACCACCACCACCACCACCACCACCACTACTACTACTACTACTACTACTACTACTACTACTACCACCACCACCACCACCACCACCACCACCACCACCACCACCACCTCCACTACTACTACTACTACTACTACTACTACTACTACTACTACTACTACTACTACTGCAAACAGTAGAAAGTGACCAGTGAAGTAGAATATAGAAGAAAATATAAGAACGAAATGGTGACGATGAAGAAGATGGAAGAAGAATGAAAATTACAAAAAGAAAAAAAAAAGAAAGAGAAAGCATAAAATAAAATACGAAAGAAGAAAAAGAAGAGCAGAGAATCCGGGACATGTGAATAAAAGTATGGAGAAGAAGGATGATGAAGAAGGACTTTGAAGACGAAGAGAAGAATGAGGAAAGAGGAAAAAGAAGAAATGCTGATAACTCTTCTTCAGATCATTAGTGATTGTACGAGTGGCGATTTTCTCTGAGACGACAAAATCAGAAGTATATGTTGCCAAGCTATTGGGGCACGAAGCCAAATATTAGATTTGAAATTATCCACTTGTAACGACGAAAACCTTAAAATATCATATTTTATGTTCAATACTGCTCGGAAATTGCTTTGAAGAGGGCAGTGCGACAAATATGAACTTACTTTGTAGTTATGATTAAAAGCTGTAGAGGGAAAATGGCGGAGTGTATAAACTTTTATTACTACTTGCTCATGGGTCATAGAGTTTAAATATGTAGCAGGAATTTCGTTGTGTCTCTGAGTTACTCATAGCTAGCTCTTTGCTTCATCTCGCTGTCACTAATAGGTAGTGGATTCTTAACTAGATGTGTATTCTGTCCCGAAAGGGATTATTAAGCTTCCATCAAATTCGCGTAACGTAACCGAAACAAAGCATCAGCTCTCAAGAGGCCCTTCACGAAAAAGATGTTTCAGTTATTTTTACTTTAGTAATGTAATCTTTTACTTGTTTCTGTCATTGGACTGCAGTCGTACCGGGATACCTCCTTTAAGGGTTTAAACGAACAAATCGATCATAATAGCTATTTTTCGATTCTGGTACTTACTGTACCCCTTTCTTTTCTTGAACCACTGGATTACAGGCACATAAACAAACCAGCATCGGTTGTCAAACGGTTGGGAGACAAGCATAAACACAGACACAAATGTACATATCTGTGTGTCTATCTATCTATCTATCTATCTATCTATCTATCTATCTATCTATCTATCTATCTATCTATCTATCTATCTATCTATCTATCTATCTATCTATCTATCTATCTATCTATACACACATACATATGCGACGGGCTTTTACACAATTTTCTTCCACCAAATTCATTCACAAGGCATTGGTTGGCCTAGGGCTACAGCAGAGGGTACTTGCCCAAGGTGCTGCGTAGTGGGACTGAACTCAAAACCATGCGGTTGCAGAGCGACAGCTTTTTCTGTAGGTGAATGTTACAGGGTATGAAGACAAGCTGAAGGTAATCCTAGCTAAATCAATGATTCTGTTTAGATTCCTGGTTGTAGGCTTTCTACTTCAATTTCATTTTAACAGTTTAAATTCTTCCGAGAAAAGAATGATTTCACTTTACACGTGAGTGATCAGAAAGTAATTCAATTTTTATTTGCATTATTTTATGACTCACCGCGTTTATGCTGCTATTAATATATAGAGACCTTGAATTTGCATTGCTGGGAAATTGCAGACATTACATCGAAAAAATGCAGTGCTACAAATTAGAAACCATTTTACAGTTAGTTTCCCATAGTGGACAGTTAACAGAAGGGAGATAATCATTTTTTCATAAATGGAGGGATTAGAAGTTTGAATTCGAAATTAAGGAATAAGAAAAAACAACAACAAAAAACAAACTGCATAGAATTACACATATCTAAATTTTTTGTTTGTTTTATAGTTGTAATTCAAGTATAATGAAGAGCATTAATAACCCCCTCTCCATCCAAACAACATTCCCAGAGAACCAAGTTGATCCCCTTTCAAATCCTTGTTGAACCTATTTCGCTTCCGTTACACTACCGCTGCTCTTAATACCCATTCCCGCTTCCTTTTTAATCTATTGTTTTGAATCAATTGAGATTTTTCAGATGTTTCCTTGGTTCTTTACGTAGCATCAGAATACCATAATTCTATATTTATGAACTAAAACTAGCCAATTTGAGAATATCCTTTAGTACTCTGTTCGTACTGTAAACAGTTGAACAACCAAAGCAAACTAGTAATATTTAAAAAAATTTACTCCGTATTCATTTCTTCACTTTTATCACTGGAAAGATTATTAACGCTATCTTTTCTGCTTTTGTCTACTCTAAATTTCCATTAGTATATTTGTTTTCAAATTCTGTCCTTTTCCCTTTACACTTTTACGTGTAACTTGTGTTATAAAAAAAAATCCAAACTACTAGAGCTTTATTATTGACATGCAATGAGAGACCGGCATCAGTAAAAATTTCCTATACTGGTACAAGGGAACATATAAACTGAGATGAGTGTAGTCAAGTGTTTGGCTAGTATTTCTGTTTATTCAAGGAGGAGAGATGAAATGCAAAACAAACTCAGACTGTTATGAGAAAGGACTCATTCTGTCTGTTACTCTGCTTTTTTTGCTGTATTCAGTTTGTTGACAACATAAAATTACTAATAATCTTTGGAGTTTCACCGAGCACAACTTTCAGGGAACAAAATCAAAACTCATAAACAGACGTGGTTGTATATATTAATGGATTCATCAGTTTTGGCAGTGTTTGTTCGACCACCTGAAGTATCTGCTTTATGACTTAACGTGTAAATGGGCGAATATTCCACAGAACTGTGTGCCCTTAATATTAACTCTCAGATGGAAGCAGCATGTCATGGTAGGATCTTGAAATTTCAGGTACAATCCGCTCGACAGGTTTCCAATCTGTTTCCATTGACACACTTGCCTTCACAAAGCTTAGGTCAATTCGGGACTCTGATAAAAAATACACGACCAAATGCCACGTTGGTCATGCGTCAGATTAAAGTGTCAAATATTACTTTACCCAGAAATATTGAGCA
>NC_042997.1:99562442-99587442 GCF_006345805.1 Octopus sinensis | reverse complement strand
CTACCCTTGAGTACATAATATTGTTTTTTTAAAACTAGACTTACACCATAATATTTTCACGTGAGCGGGGAAAGGGAAAATGCTGCAATGTTTACAGTACTATTAAAATTTTGAATGAAGTAACCATTAAATTTAATGGCATTGTGAAAGACATGGACACTGCAACGTTCTTTCTTTTTCTGCTCTTTTGAAAATATTACGGCTTAATCTCTCTATATATAAAGCTGAATTTGTCTGTGTATGGCAGGTTTGGTAGCCTTCAACTAACACTATCTCCTCCGAGACCCTGCGGCGCAAGTTGACCAAAATTGAGAGTATGATAGAAGAAGGCTTGCTCTTCCTTCAGTAAAATAAAAAATTCAAATCGGACCATGTTAACACCAAAAATTATTTACATAAGAAATGTGCTTTTTTCTATGAAATCCCTATTTTTTACGATCTTTTGACTGCTGTGTCGCCATTTTTCGGTGTATTTCAACCAGAAAATGTTCGCTTAAAGAGAATAACAAGCTACATAATGCAAAACTTTTACTTTTCAAAAATTCCAATTCTAAAGGGTCGAAACAAACCCGAGCAATGCCGGGCGATACTGCTAGTACCAGTTAAAAAGAAACCAGTTAAAAGAAATCAGAGGAAGATGGTTAACATTCATATCCTTTACAAAAGTGGTTCTCAGCTGGGGTCCATATAAGAGTTTTTAGGGGTCCATATAACAAAATAGTAAACTGGGTATCCACAATAATATTTTAAGGGCCCGTGAAAATTTTTTACTTTAGATGTATGTATTGGTATGTATTGCAAGAGACAACTAGGTTTCTTTCTCTAACATTTTACATAGTTCAACCTACACAAGTTAGTGTTTGAAAAACAAAATAGGAATTTTGAAAGAAGTTTCAATCAAACTAGTTAATAAACATCGACTAGCTATGGGGGTCCATCAGAATAAAATAGTAATCAAAGGGGTTGAGAATTCCTGCTGTATAAGGTCTCCTATGACTGGCGAGACGAAGTAATTCTTAGACTTAAGACCTGTTCCGAACGCTTGCAAATGTCAATCAAACGTCAAAGGTGCTATGTTAGAATTGATGTGAAGTAGCATTGCCAAGGAATTGAAAACACTCCATAGTTTCAGTCTGCCGAAAATCCAACCTCTTGATCGACATTGCTCCCCATAATATATAAATATCAATACTAAATTTTGACAAAATTAGTAATAAAAACAATAATCCTTCCCTTATATTAGAGCAAATTCTTTTGCTTGATCTCTAACGAAGCACAAGTAGCATTTCGATTTCTTACTTGATCAATATCTTAATTCTTTGATCGGTTAAAAAAAAAAACGAGCAAAAAAGCAACAACATAAAAATACAAACAGAAATGTAGAAAGAGGTGTTTATTCTAAAATCAGTGATGCCAACAACCAGTTTCTGACATCTTGAATCGTATACTTTTGCTTCTCTTTCAGCCTTTGATGAAAACGAATATTCAGTGATTAAATCAATAAATGCATATAACTCCTCTTGATCTCTGTCCTCTGCCCCCGCTCCGCGACATCGACTCAGCTGAATCAGAAGATGAATCGTTTGCCATTCTGAACTGAAATGCAACAGTTACTATTCTTACCTATCTGTATATTTGTTCGACACACCGATTCTCCAAATATCATTTTATCTCTTTCTTACCTTAGATCATGAGCCAACGAAGGAGCCTCTACACAATCGCTCGGCATGCTAGAAATAACAGCTGATTCTCTCTCGAATCGTTTCCCGCAGTCTTAAAATTGAAAAGATATATTCGATAAAAGTAGTTCTAAATGGAGTTAGAAGATAAGATGGTCACAGCTGGAGTGCCTCCGGTCAAAATTTTGATTAATCAGTATTCATCTCTGCTAAAGCAGAAGGAGGAGGAGAAGAATGATAATAATAATAATAATACTGATAATAATAATAATAATAATAATAATATAATAATAATAATAATAATAATAAGAGGAGGAGGAATAATCCATAAAAATCCATTATTTGCTCTCAAGGAGAGCAAATAATGGATTATATCTCAACACACACGAGGTATTTAGAAGAGTGTTGAAACTTCCCTCCAGGTATGTTCCTCTACTTTCCTTAACCTTCTCCCTACGAGATACACTCGCAACTGTGCTGCAGCAGTATAAATGTTGCAGACAGAATAAAGTATATAACATGGTAGTGTGTTTGATAGTTGTAATATATATCAAGGCGTGAAGGTTTGGAAATCAGTTTCCTGGCTTTTATTTTGGATACGATGAATCCTTCAATTATTTGGAAACATATTTTATACATTTAAAAGAATAACATCTAGATGACTCTCAACCTTTTAAATATCCAGGTCAGATCCAAAATCTAATTTCTTTTAGGGAGTCGCACCAAAACCTGGATTTTTTTAAGGAGCCGCACCAAAAAGAAAGTAAAACACAAATCAATTAAAGAAGAACTTATATTTATAGAGGGAAGATCATCGGGGGCTGCATGCGGCCCTGGGAGTCGCTGTGGAAAACCGCTGACCTAGAATGTTTATTTGTAGTAGCTGATCAGTTCCAGATACGTGAACATTACTCAAGTGTGGGGAGTATTTACAGAGTGACAGAATTAAATATCAGCTTTAAGGACGCTTAAGGTTTATAAAAAGACTAGCAATATCGTCCGGCGTTGCTTTGGTTTGTTTCGACCCTTTAGAATTAGAATTTTTGAAAAGTATTTTGCATTATGTAGCTTGTTATTCTCTTTGAGTGAACATTTTTCTGGTTGAAATACACCGAGAAATGGCGACACAGCAGTTAAAAAATCGTAAAAAATAGGGATTTGCATAGAAAAAAAAGCACCTTTTTGATGTAAATAATTTTTGGTGTTAACATGGTCCGATTTGAAATTTTTCTTCTACTGAAGGAAGAGCAAGCCTTCTTCTAACATACGCTTAATTTTGGTCAACTTGCGCCGCAGGGTCTCGGAGGAGATAGTGTTAGTGGAAGGCTACCAAACCTGCCATACACAGACAACTTCAGCTTTATATAAATGTTAGAGATGAATTAACTTTAAAATGTTAATCACCATTCTTGAGTTTATTGATTTCAGGAGTACTACGAGTAAGTAAATTAAAATGGTTCCAGATTTAAAAATAAAAAAACTGGACGCAGTTCTGTTTACCCCAAATTTTAATTCTATGGTACTGGCATATTCTTTATTTATAAGCTTCTTTTCCCTGTGCGAACTAACTCTGTAAAGCAATAGTAAGTCTGATTTGTCAGTCTGAAATGTCAGTCTGATTTCCAGTTGAATAGTCTTACTTAATTTACTCTTTGTATATTCATTTATAAGGTGTTGATATAGTGTGGGGAGATAAACCATTTCATGATGTAATGCTTGAAGACAGAACAACCCACTGAGTGTTGTAGAACGACAATACAAACGTCTAATATTTTAAAGATGAAGAAAAAAAAATTATGAAGTTCAATTTCCTTTAAGTAAAAGGAAAATATAGTTACAAGATTTTCTGCAAGGACATTAAACGTCAATTGAAAATTGAAACCTACATCGCTGATGAGATTCATCAAGAATGTCTTACTATACGCCGCTTGCACAATCTTTATTATATTAAGCGTGAGTTCTCTGCCAGTTTATTTTATATATTACTTATAAACTTGCTGATAGTCATCTCTTCCTTCCGCTCTTTGTAATATTGGTTTCAAATTTTGACACAAGGCCAGCAATTTCGGGGGAAGGGGTGAGTCGATTACATCGATCCCAGTACTCAACTGGTACTTATTTTATCTCGTACTTTACTCGGGGTGCTAACGATTTTACCAGCTCGCTGCTTTTCCGCTCTTTGTAGTATTAATTATTAAATATATATACAAAAACAGACAAAGCAATGCATTGACCGAATTTTTGTACTGTGTCTAGTAGAAAACGTCGTAGAATTATGAAGAGAAAAACTACTAGTATTTTGGCTATTGTTGTCTATAACTACCCATTGAACGCCGGTGGTTATAGATATGCCATATTTCATTCACAAAAATTGACCAAAATTTTTCGGTAAATAACTTGGTAAGTTCTTGAAAACCTATGCTCAGAATTCTTTGAGCAAGAAATTCCATGGTCATTAATTCCACATTATGAAACTTAACTTATTGCATCAACTTTCCACCAAAATACTTTTAATGCTAACAAGAATTCATCCCAGCATTCCAAGTTATAAGTATCGAAGACACAAGAAAAAAGAAAGTCCTGGTTTGTAGATGGTAAGCAAAGAGAGGGAAATATTTATCTGTTATATTTATCCCACAGGAAGTTCTACGAAACATACAATTAGGAATAATTCTTAAAATCGAAGTAACATTTTCCAAATAAACATTTCAAACAAAACTTTTTCTTTGTTTGTTTGTTTGTTTGTTTGTTTGTTTGTTTGTTTGTTTGTTTGTTTCTTTCTTTCTTTCTTTCTTTCTTTCTTTCTTTGTGCGTGTGTGTATGTGTGTTTGTGTGTGTATGTGTGTTTGTGTGTGTATGTATGCTTGTTGGTAGATAGGTATATAGATACGTTCAAACGTACGTGTACACGTGCGCATGTATGCATGTAACTGCAGAGAAAACGAGAAATAAGATGAAAGAGAAAGCATGAAAATCATACATACAAGACATATGTGTCTTTTTATTATACTTGTGTGTGTGTGTATATGCATGCATGAACACACGCACACACAGAAACACTCACACACACACACACACGCGCGTATATAGATGTCTTATTTGGTAATTTTGTAGGTCAGCCTAGGAGCGGCAGTATGAACGTAATTAACAAGTTAGTTGATGGCATCAATCTAAATTGCCAACATAATCGGTTTTAGCTGATTTCCATAACAAACACATTTGGTAAAGCAACCTCAATCCGTACCACGACAACGACAGCGACGACGACCACCACCACAACCACCGGAACCATTACAACCCACCGCCATCTTTAATATTACCAGAACTCTCAACAGCACCAGCATCACCACTTCTTACACCAGCAAGGCATTCACAATAAAACATCAATAATGATTTTGTTATATTAGTATAAGGATACAGTATGGTAGAGATGGGGAAGTGTACAATCGATAGAACTTACTCGTACGCCATGACTGAACAGTGGCACAAGAAAGAAGCGGACTCAGTAGGTTGTATGGAAAATGTTTCGCTGAGCTAAGATACGTGTTCAATTCCTGGTGGGGCTGTTTGTTTCGTATTAGAAATTTCTCGTAGTTAAGCTTTCCCCCGTCGAAAGAAAAATAGTATGGAAAAAGATAGAGTTGGAACGCTGATATGTTCTAAGATACCCGATACAATTACTGTCTTGCTTTTCTAACAAAAAAATAAAAATAAATAAAAGCCCATGAGGAACATAATGAGGCATATTCTACATGGTACTGGTAATCCATCCATCCGTCCGTCCGTCAGTCAGTCTGGTCAGTCAGTCAATTTGGTCAGTCATTCAAATTCCTTTTATAAGTCATACCGACTCATAAGGGTCGGTTTTCTTGGTTTCATGGCTTATAAGTTCTCTATCTGGGACGGGGTGCCGGTCAGTCGCAGTAATACTCACTTTTGCTACCTGATTGAACTGGAGCAACGTAAAATGAAGTGTTTTACTCAAGAACACAACGCATCGCCCGATCCAGGAATTGAAATCACAATCTTACAATCATGAATCCAACACCCTAACCACTAAGCCACGTGCCTCTACTATGTTTCCTTCATTCATTAACACCTTTCCTTTTTCCTTTTTTTCTTTTATTCCTAAGGCTGCGAGCTGACTGAATCGTTTGCATGTCAGACAATATACTTAGCGGCATTTCGTCTGTCTTCATGTCCTGAGTTCAAATTCCGCCGAGGTTGACTTCTTTCATTCTTTCTGGGTCGATTAAAAGAAGTGACAGTCGAGTGCTGGGATCGAAGCAACCAACCATCGCCCTTACCACAAATTTCAGGCCTTGTGACTATAATAGAAAGGATTGTTTTCTTCATTTTTGATTTCTCTTTCTTACTCGGTTTCTCTTTTCTTCTTTTTTCTTAACCTTTTACTTGTTTCAGTCAGTTGACAGCAGCCATGCTGGGGCACCACCTTGAAAGGTATTAGTTGAATAAATCGACCCCAGGACATTGCTTTTTAAGCCTAGTACTTAGTCTGTCGGACTCTTTTGCCGAACCGGTAAGTTACGGGTATGTAAACTCACCAACACCAGTATACATACATACATACAAACATACATACATACATACATACATACATACATACATACATACATACATACATACATACATACATACATACATACATACATACATACATATACATATATATATATATATTATATATATATATATATATATATATATATATATATATATATATATATATTATATATATATATATATATATATATAACGACGGGTTTCTTTCAGTTTCCGTCTACCAAATCCACAAGACTTTCGTCGGTCTGAGGCTATAGTAGAAGACAATTGCCCAAGGTGCCACACAGTGGGACTGAACCCGGAACCAAGTGGTTGGGAAGCTAGCTTCTTACCACACACCTCTTGAATTTTCTTTCTTTTTTGCTTTCTTTATGACTTTTCTTTCTTTCTTTTTTCTTTTTTTTTCTTATCTCATTTTCCTTTTATTACTTCAGGCTACACGGAGAAAATAATTCTTTGTTGTTGGTCTGAAGGTTCGGTAAATTACTCGCGGCTTTGGCTCGAGACAGACCTCGTAATCAGTTTCAGGAACGTCACAATGATCAGGTTGGCTAATCACATCAAGAAATGAGTTCGCAAGAACTTATTTACAGTCAGCTGGAAATGGAGAATACTTTCATTAGTGTAACAAATGCCTGACTGTGGCGCCTTTTCCTTGGGAATATTTGATAGAAAGTAGCCTCTGCTATTTTATTTCTAGTTGATAGATTTCCAAGGTGATAAAATCTATCTGGAACCAACCAACATCCATGGCAACACTCATCATAGTCGCTGCTGTTCCTAGCAACAGAGTAATGTTTATATATTTGAGAATTTTGAATGTTATGCAGGCGTAGAAGTCTTTCGTAAGATATTTTCTCTGGCTTGCATCGTTATGCAAGAGGATGTTCTTAAAGTGGCATCCAACAGATTTGTTATTTGAATAATTGATTCAAGCATTTCGTTTCCATGAAATAAATTATATATTACATACATTCGTGTATATATATATATATATATATATATATATATATATATATATATATATATATATATATATATATATATATATATATATATATATATGTATATACACAGACACACATGTATATATATATATGAATGAACATATGAAATTACCCCAAATATGAATGAAACATACCATATTATGGAAGAGTCGGTTTACAGAATAAAGTAAGATTATACACGAAAGCAGATTTATATAATCATTTGTCACTAAGCATTATATATAATTTAGAATACATACATAAACAACAAATATGCTAAACAACATTGCGACTAAAACTTCCTGCGTATATATGTTCTGATACAATGGTAGAATTAAAATAATCGTAAAGAAAATATATCTCAAGCTGTGAATAACTTCGAATATAATCACGACATAACATCGAATTTCTCAAAACAAGAATGAACAAATCCAAATGATAAACAAAAAGACGTTGAAATTACAACTAAAGAAACCGATAAAGGTGATGCTGTTGTTGTCAGCGAAAGATTATTAAAAGGAAATTGTGTTTAAATGTTAGAAAATAATGAAACAAACAACTTATAAACAATATAAAAAATAATGAGAAAACTACTGACTTTATTGAATATATACTACAAATGCTTGACTATTAAAGAGTTTTATTAAGCAACTTACTTAAAATGATAAACCAGAAATGTCTATGGCCTACCCAGATTACACAAAAGTAAAGCTCGTAAAAACTGTAAAAACAAGTATATAAATATCCAGATGGTTTGTAATTAAGATCGATTATAGCAGGCCCTATATTTGAAATACACTGGTTTAGTCACTTCTTTTAGACATCTTATATAAACATATACAGACTTATATTTGGAATAATCTAGATATACTCAATCGCAAAACAAGGAGTGAAGAATAATTATTTCCTTTAATGATGTAAAGTTATACCATAATATCCCTCACAACAATTGAATCACTGCGATTAAATAGATATTTACTTTATATATACCAGTTTGAATTACTGAAAATCATTATTTATTATTTTCATTATTTATTATTGCTGGTCTTAGATTTATATTAAAAACTAATGATTTTATCTTCAATAAATCATTGGACCAACAAATATCAGGGACTGCAATGATCACGAAATTAACCCTCACTTACGCTAAGAAGAAAAATTTTATGATGAATCTTGCAATTATTTGGAATAATATTTTATGCATTTAAAAGACAAGTGAATAACATCTAGATGACGAGTTTTATGGCAGCATAACCTTGATAAACTTATGGAAATCACATTAACAACATGATTCATAATATAAAATTCACAATGGAAACAGGTAGAAATATAGAAACAGACATATACTTTAAAATCTACGGATTCAAAGCAGTATTTTTCTTTATATGTTGTTATTCTATGCATATAAGAGCGAACATTTCCATTCAGCCTATCAAAAAGGAAACAATTGCACAATAGTATCTTAGAAATTGCCGTCCTGGAACAACAAAATTGGATTGGACAGGGGTTGGATTTGTTGATTCAGGCAAATCAGGAGACAATCGAAAATCTCCCAGATTTGATTCAACTTTCAGATAGAACAACCCTATACGTGACCGTTGAAGGCAGAAGACCACGCTGCTACCTTTGTGGTTGAAGATATCATCTCAAAAAAGACTACCAATTAGCAAAAGAAGAAGAAGAGCAACAACAACAACTGGAACAACAACAAAACCAAAAACCGAAAGGCAAACTAGTACTGCTACCCTCACCGCCAGCAACATAACTGATGAAGCAAATGAAAGAGCTTCCCCGGCCAACATGCCAGCCTAGCCAAACACCACCACCATCAGCGCCACCAAGTACAGAGACAGCACCATCACCATCACCACCAACTACAGAAGCATCCAACCCATAGGGAAAAAAGGGAAAAACTAACCTCTCATCCCCCAAAACCCATACATCACATCCCAATAACAAGCAACCAACACCAACAACACAATCACAAATCGATCCCAGTATCCTTCCCCTCCCTTCTCCTGATTCCTCCGACATATCGTCTGACGAAGGTGATATTGAAGAATGGCAAATAGCCACAGTTGGGAAGAAGAAAAAGGGAAGAGCAAAGAAGAGTCACATAATCAAACAAAGCAAGGAGATTCACCACTCCCGAGAACAAAACTCCCGCACAATATAAAAGCATTAAGACCAACACTACAAACACACAAACACCAAATAGCCCCACAATGTTGACAGCAATAAACAGAAACAATTCAGACCTAATGCAATACATTAGGTCAAACACCAACTTAACGCAAGACAATGTCAAAACAAACAATCACCCACGCACAACACCACCGCAACACATAAAAAATCCTACACGTGACACAAAACACACATAACACACTGAAATCTCTCTACCCTGATGCAGTAGGGAAATTTCAAAAGTACTTATCAAAAACGAAAGTACAAAAAATCTTGAGAGAAGATTGTGAGGAGGAGAACAACCAACTTTTGAACAGTAAGTGACTCTCTCTCTCTCTCTCTCTCTCTCTCTCTCTCTCTCTCTCTCTCTCTTTCTCTCTCTCTCTCTCTCTCTCTCTCTCTGTCTCTCTCTCATTCTTTTCCTTTTCTTTTTGTGTGTAAAACACAACTTTCGAGAGGAACATGCTTAGAATAGGTTGTATAAATGTGTGTGGCTTGGGGTCGCTTTGGAAACAAGGCTACCTGTTAAATGACATCAAGTCACAGAATGTGCATATTATAGCCATCAGTAAGGCCAGACTCCGTAACCCACGGGCTCTCCAGCACATGTTCAGCGGACAATTCGATATATATTTTTCTCCGTGTCTGCCAAGAATGGGCGGAGGTGGTACCGCGGCGCTTTTTCGGAATAGTATGGATCTCAAAGCAAGAGCAATATTCCTAGACCCAGAGGGTAGGCTGGTCGTCTTGGATGTCGATGGCAGTAATGGGTGTGCTTTTCAACTGATAACAGTTTATGCACCGTCCTTAACAGGTTGACCGGATTTCTTTCGACGTCTAGAGGTTTTCCTGTGAATGTCTCTTCCTTTAATTTTAGTAACGGATTGGAACGCTACCTTGGACACGCATCTAGACTACGTAGGTAGATATAGGAATAGGAGGGAATTTAAATGCCTCAAAGACCTGCTCAGATGTTTCCAACTGTCTGACAGGTACCAACTGGACCATCCGAATGTACCAATGTTAACATGGAGTAACCGCATCGGGTCGTCCAGATCGTATTTAGATAGAGTATTCTGTTGGGCAGTGGATAAGGATAGTGTAGATTGTCCACACTTTCATATAGTCAGCTACACATATCACAAAATCGTGACTTGTACGTTTGACTTAGATAAGAATCATAGGCAAGGTCCCGGTTAATGGAAACTGAACGCGTCGTTCACGGCGCGACAGGCTTACAGAGACCGGATTAGCACTTTAGCTAAGAGGGCATTGACGGGAGCCATCGTCAACGATTGATGGTGGTATGCCCTAAAAAAAGCAATTAAAGCAGAATCGGTTAAGGCTCTAGCGATAGATCGAAATAGAATAGAGGGAGTTAAGAAATTAGAAGAGGCACATAGAAGTGGCATCGCGTCCAACGTGCTGGCACAGAGGTTCACCCTCGACCAACACTTCAACGCCAAACACGAAGGATGCGTTGTCAGAGCTAGGATGCGTGCTCTGAGAAACGAGTTATTCGAGAGGCGGAGGCGCAACGAGGCAACGAAGCCACCATTAGGTCTCTGACAAATGAACAGGGGGCGAATTACTTGAGCCCGAAAGGATGTGTGAGGCCTTTCAACAGCACTTTGCTCAACTGTTCGAGATAACTGGTGGGTCAGAACGCAGAGTGGACTTTAGTGCCTACCTGCATGGCCTACAACGACTCTCGGCAAGAGAGGCAGAGTGTTGTGAAAGACATATCACAGCCGCGGACATACGGGATGCGATGGCAGGCTGCGCAGGAGACAAGTCACCAGGCTTGGATAGTCTACCCTACGAGATTTATTGTCATATGCCAGACTTGTTTGGAGGCATCTTGGCAGCAGTCTACTGCAACTGGCAGCAAAACGGGAGTAGCCCCAGTTCTGTGAGCCGAGAAGCGCTGGAACTGCTAAAGAAAGATCTAAACAAGGGCAACGTTATAGATAACTTCAGGCCCATCACTCTGCTCAACGCAGATTTGAAGATTTTGGCCAAGGTGCTAACCGAGAGGTTGGCGCTTGTCATCAGAAACTGGTCGACAAGGCGCAAACATGTGCTGTGCCGGGCAGGGGTATCCATGACAACCTCCATCTGATGCGCTACTTCATTGACAGGGTAGTTAAGGAACCTGGCGTGAGTGGGGTGCTGATCAATTTGGATCAATCGGAAGCTTTTGATAGGGTCGATTATCGTTACCTGGAGGCTTTCCTTAGGGCGGCTGGTTTCGGTCCCGTCTTCTGCGGTTGGATCGCTGCCTTATACAGTGGCATCCGCTCGGTGGTTCACATAAATGGTCATCTATCCAGACCATTTAACATCACGCGTTCGGTCCATCAAAAATGCCCCCTCTCGTCGCTTCTGTACATATTGACTCTGGACCCCACCACTGTGGAAGCTGGCGACACTGAGAGAAATCCCACGAGAACTGGGATGCGAGAGGAGCGTGTCTGCATACGCGGACGACGTCACCGTCATTGTGTCGAGTCACAGGCATATCGATCTGGTGAGCGAGACACTAAAAGAATACAAAGCGGTAACAGGAACGAAATTTAACCCGGAAAAGTCAGTGGGCTTGCGGCTCGGCACCTGAAGAAGCAAGACCTGTTCAAGACCACTTTCGGGCCGGGATCTATGGACAATCACCAGAGATCCCTGGCCTGGCAGTGCTATCGGGAAGCATTGTCGGTTCGGGATAAGCTCCACAGGTACGGTTCGAGACTTACCGGACCGACTTGCTCGAAATGCGGTCAGAGCGACGAAATCGTCCTGCACGCACTCGAGCCGTGTCCAGCCATTTCAGACCTGTGGGCTTATGTCGAAAGGCTGTTGTCACGTGTAGGACACGTCGAGTGTATCGGGAATATTGCCTCGCCACCTTCCTTTAACCGGGAAGGCAAGGCAGTTTTCATTGCACTGGTGGCTATGGTGAAAGAATGTGTATGGTGGATTCGTGCGAAAGGTTTAGAGACAAACACTTTTCTCTTTGGCGAATCGCTCATCAACCTTTTCAAGTACCACATGAATAGAAAGGTGACAACAGAGCGGGAAGTTTTTTTCTCATGAAAGTTTCAACAAAAGGTGGGTGAATGTAGCAAAGATGGTACGCGTGAATGACGAAACCACTTTGAGCATGATCCTTTAAATCCAAGAGAGAGAGAGAGAGAGAGAGAGAGAGAGAAAGAGAGAGAGAGAGAGAGACAGAAAGAGAGTGAGAGAGTGAGAGAGTGAGAGAAAGAAAGAGAGAGCACTTTGCTCACATGTATTCCTTTCCCTGCCTGAGGTTACCGTGGTCTTTTCCGTAGGCTTTCCTTTCCACGGATAAACCTAATCTGTTTTACATTTTTACTTCGCCTTATTTTGCTGTTTACACGCCCCAAACGCTTTCGATCCCTTTTGAGCGTATTTAAAAGAAATTTTCTTTCTTTCTTTCGAAATAAATAGTTCTACATTATATTGTCCCCTCTGTGTTCGGCCATGTGCGGCTAATAAAGAACTCTCTGTCTGTCTGTCTGTCTGTCTGTCTGTCTGTCTGTCTGTCTGTCTGTCTGTCTATCTATCTATCTATCTATCTATCTATCTATCTATCTATCGCTAAAAATGTTCAAAGACAATACAATGCAAATTGGAATATAGTAGAGAAAACAAATAAAGATGGCAAAACAATAGTTTTCACTTTACCTTCTATTTCCATATTTCGGTGTTTAATACCAGTTCGTGAGGAGAAAACGGTGGAAATTGCTGAATAGGAATATAAGACAATATAAAGCTAGAAATATAGATATATAAGGCAATGTGTAGACTGTTGTTCCACCTTCTTTACTTCCATTTTCACTCTAATATTTCAATTTGCTTTGTACAGGCTTTGCATAAATACGTATAAACATACGATATATATATATAAAACCATATATATAACTATATATAAAATATATTTATAAAAATATGCATATATATAAATGTATATATAAAAACGTACATTATTACACACACATATGCACACAAGGACACAGAGATGCACATACACATGCACACACACAGTCATCCTATAAGAAATATTGCTTACACGTGAAATTCCCAATAAGATGTAAAATCTATATCAAATAGAGTTTCTTGTTATATTTTCATTGCTTTAGTCATGTGAAGTTCTTTCCATTCGAGTTTAATATTCATCCTCATCGTTCTTTATTTGGGATCATATTGCATAAGGTTGATATATTTTAGATCTGACGGCTTGCCTTTATTGAAATATATATTTTCAAAGCAAAAATTGTTTCTTTTTTCGCTTTATGAAAAAGCATTGCCGTACATATATTCAACAACATCAAAACGTATCTGCAAGAAAGATAGTTAGATATCTCATTTACCAACATACAACAAAAATTCAGATAAAAGGCTCGAAGATGCTGAGATGAGGAGACTTCTAAAACTTACTCCCACTGACAGAAAGGAAACAACAAGCCCTTATCGAAATTTACACTAGAAAAGATGACAAAAAAAAAAAAGGAGAATATATTATCATTTACTTGTTGCATTAGTTGTCCTGCGGCCAAATTGGGTGGTAACATTTCGACGGGTCTAGTCGGACAAACCCATTACTTACAGCACTTATTTTTAAAGTCTGGTACTTATTCTACAGGTGTCTGTTGCCGAACTACAAAGATATGAAGACATAAAAAGACAACACTTGTTGTCAATCGGTGTTGAGGATGGGGGCAAACATAGACACAAAAGCAACCACACTTGTGTGTATGTGTGTGTGTGTGCGTGTGTGCGCGCGTGCGTGTGCATACTAGTCTGAAAGGCGCACTCCGTGCGGACTTTTCAGCTAGCTTGCGCAGATGGCTAATTGAGCGTGTGGCCCAAAACTAAAGAGAGCTAAAGAGCATGACTATAATCTCTCTATATATAAACGGCAGTTTGTCTGTCTGTGTGTCTGTGTGTCTGTCAGGTTGTACCCTCACCCTGACCACGGCTTTCAACCGATTCTGATGAAACTTGACACACAATGTCATAATTTCCCCCAGTTCTGAAAAAAACATCGATAAATTCGACATGGGTCGAGAATCTAAGCTTTTTATATGCAACACATTTTCTACAGACTGTCTAGGGGACGCAACTCGACCTTTTTAGCTCTCGGAACACGTGGGGTAAGTATCCCAAAATGTATAAAAATGTACAAAAACGGCAAAAAAGCGGGCAGCAATGTGAGTGACAACGAAAAAGTCAAAAGTGACCAAACTGAACAAACGAATGGAAAAGGTTTTTTGATGCACACGACAAAAGCGGTTTATAATAAACCAAGAGTTTGCAAGTAGCGTCCGAGGACCCTTAGGGTACGTCAAAAATTTAAGGTAAAACGTTTGGGGTGGTAGTTATAAAGAAAGTGTAAACAAAAAAAGTATTCGAATAACTTGCGGCTGCAGCAGCTATTAGCAGAAGTGGCAGTGTTGGGGGTAAAGTCTCGAATGTAATTTCTTCCTGGTAGGAATTGGTTGGGTTGAATTATTGATAGCTGTTTGATAGTTATTTGGGAGTGAAGAGAAGACATTGCAACCTACACATGCGCCTTCGTTCCCTAGAGGGAAAGGACTAGATTGGGATTAGTCGTTGCCTACTAGGGGCTCTTACATACCCGGGCAACGCCGGGCTATGCTGCTAGTACGCCTATAATAACTACATGCCCCCGTGGTGTTTAATCGGAGGTTAAGGATGGATGAGAATTAATTCTGTAATGCAATCATTCTATTGTTCCAGTCCCAAGTTGAATTCCAAGTTGGCCGATTCGTCCCAAAGTTATTATCTCGACGTAAAATTAACGAAGCAAATCTCTCCCTTGATATCTAATGCCATCTGACAACCAAGATGATGTGAATCAACCAAGTTTTATCTGCTAGAAATAGCAACCGAAATGCTTTAAAATCAGATCCCAAGCTGGACTATCAAGAACCAAGTGTCTTCTGCTATAACTTCGGGCCGATCAAGGCTTTGTGAGTGGACTTGGTTGACGGAAACTGAAGTTCGGGTTATACACACATACATACATATACAGATTGAATTTTTTGAGGAGATTCGTCTCTTTTCATAGTATTATTGAGTGTGTAGGGGTGGAGAGATATATAGGATAGTAAAAGAGGGTGAGGAATGAGGAAAAAGTGAGAGAGAGTACATGTGTGTGTGTGCCTTTGTATCTGAAAGAAGTGTCAATGGAAAAGAAAAGGAAAGGACGAAGGAAGAGAGAAAGAAGAAAAATGTGTTTACATCTATACAGCTGGTCAGTTCTTTCAATAGAAAGTGATTCTTGGCCTTTAGAAATGGCAAAACCAGATGGCTACTCTAAGGGGGTGGGTCTTGTTTTGATAAATGTTATTTTTCAAAAAATTGTATGGATTTCTTTTTATTGTTGTCCGTGTGAGAGAGTGTGTGTGTGTTTTTGTGTGTGTGTGTATGTGCGCGTGTGTGTGTGAGTGCCTGTGTATCTGAAAGGATGTCAATGGAAAAGAGAAGGAAAGAAAGAAGGTAGAGAGAAAGAAGAAAAAATGTGTTTACATTTTTGTATTTGGTCAGTTCTTTCAATAGAAAGTGATTCTTGTCCTTTAAAAATGGTAAAACCAGGTGGCTACTCCAAGGTGGGTGCCATGTTTTGATAAATATTAATTTTCAAAAAAAATTCTCTCGATTTCTTTTCATCATTGTCCAGTGAGAGAGAGAGAGTGTGTAAGTTTTCCTCTGTGTGTGTGTGTGTGTGTGTGTGTGTGTGTGTGTGTGTGTGTATGTGGGTGCCTGTGTATCTGAAAGGAGTGTCAATGGAAAAGAGAAGGAAAGAAAGAAGGAAGAGAGGAAGAAGAAAAATTGTGTTGACATATTTGCAGCTGTTCAGTTCTTTCAATCCAATGTTTGATTCCTGTGCTGATATGGGTTGGAGAATCTGGATGTAAGATTGTTTCTATTTATGTATATGCACATCACATATGTATAGTACTGTGTGTGTGTGTTTAATACAATTTACTTTACAAAATTGGTCCTTCATCCAGTACAAATCATTACAGAAATATTTCCAGCTATTCAGTCCGGGGGAAAACAATAAAAGATGTCTTAAAAACATGCATCAAATAATGTAGTTTGCAATATAGTATTTGGTGATGGTGGTGGTGGAGGGATCATGGTTTGAATACCTTTGACCATATGTCTGGCTGATCTGAGCCAACTCGGTGTCAAGCAACAACAAACAACAACTACAATAACGGCAATGATGGCGACGATGATGATATTAACAAGGACGACGTTTCACAAAAATATCTTTCAGAGATATTACTTATAATTCAATCCACAACGGCAATATACCATAATAATGGTTATCCTGCCAAATTAATCAAACCGTTTACCAAAATCATGAACTCGAGACTTTGCACTGGCCTGGAGAATATGCAGATCTAAATCCTATTGGAAATTTATGGCAGATCATTAAATTAAAACTGAATTCAAGAACTTTCAGAAGTAACGAATCTGTATTTGTGGCAGTTCGGAAGAAGAATGGTAACATTTAGAGCCAGTGTTACAGAAAAAATTGCCAATAAAATGATTAAAAGTATTTAATAAAATATAAAATAAATTATTGCAGAAATATTGATTATTAAATTTTCGTTATGAATAAACATAATGTCTGTTAAACAAAAACGTGAACGCAATAAATAATTTGATTTAATCACGAATGAAAATGTTTCCAAAATATTAAGACTTTTGCAGGTGTTTAATTTGTTGCAGTTATAGTTTAGCTCCAGGGTAGGCCTGATTTAAAAATTCCAAGATCAAAACATTCTTGCTTTAACGATGCGTTTTAGTACATACGATTACATTGTCCAAAATGTTCGGCCTCTTTAAGACGATACGATGTGATGTTAGGGAGATTTGGAATCTATTTATAGCTGGTTGAGCGTAGAAGCTTCTTTATGGTTCGTATAATGTTGTTTTTTCGTATTGACAGGGAGTATATATGACGGTTATCCTAAAATAAAGAGTCATCTTCCCGTGAGCTGAATCTATTATCTCGGTTTCATTTCCGGTAATAACTATTTCATTTAACCGGAGAGCTGGCAAAATAATTAGCACGACAGACAGAATGCTTCGTGGCATTTCTTCCAGCTTTACGTTCTGAGTTAAAATTCCACCGAAGTCAACTTTACCTTTTATCCTTCCAGGGTCAATAAAATAAGTACCAGTCGAGCTCTGGGATCGATGTAATCGACTAACCCTTTCTCCCAAAATTTCGGGTCTTGTGCATATAGTAGAAAGGACTATTTCTTTTACGTAACCTAATTTAATGCTTGTTGCTTGAATAAGTAGTGGTTAATACTTTGAGTTCCATTTTGCCTAAGCTTTGGATGCGCAAAGCGGCTGTTTGTTCCAATCTCTCCATGTCAGCAGACACCTTTTATGCAGAATTTGCTGATGGTTCGCGTTTCATGTAGTGTTTTCTCGTTGTTTTCCGTTTTATTTTTAGTAGTTTTGACTTTAAATCCAGTTTCATTAGTCTTTCGGTTGGTTCTGTTTATTTCACTGCTGTTCTGATTGGCGGTGTAGAGTCTGCTTCTCTTGGGGGTCTTTCCTTTTTCAGTTTGTGCATTTCAGTGAATACCTGCAGCAGCAGATATAAAAAGGTGGTAGCACTGTCGTTGTTGTCTTCATTTCATTATTCTTTGTAAGTCTAGTACGTATTCTATCGGTCTTTTTTGCCAAACCGCTAAGTTACGGGGGACATAAACACACCAGCATCAGTTGTCAAGCAATGTTGGGGGACAGACACAGACGCACAAACACACACACGCACACACACACACATACACAGACGCACACACACACACATATATACATATATATATATATATATATATATATATATATATATATTATATATATATATATATATATACGTATATACGATGGGATTCTTTCAGTTTCTGTCTACCAAATCTACTCACAAGGCTTTGGTCGGCCCGAGGCTATAGAAGGCACTTGCCCAAGATGAGTGCATAGGAGAGGATAAATTCACTCATTTCTCGCCCTATTTGCGCTGCAAATCTAGTAAATCCGTTACTTTTCAGAGTTGCTGCAATCAGGTTATTAAATGGATCGTTCTCCACGCTCAGAGGAACAATTCTATTTTAGCACTCTTTCAGTTCCTCGATATCTTAACTATTGTTCTTATTCCTTTCTTCGTGGCGTGTGACTGCACATGTGATTGGCTCGTGTGTGCAGAAAGATAGATAGATCGACTGATGGATAGAGGAAGAGAGAGAAAGAGAAGGAAGGAAGGTGAAAAAACAATGGGGATATGGAAGAAGAGACAGGGAAGCAAACGGAGGAGGGAGAAAGAGCAAGTGGAGAGGAGAGCGGAGAGTAAGTTGAAACACATAGAAGAGAGTAAGTGAAGAAAGAGAGAAAGAGAGAGTGAGTGAGAGAGAGAGGGAGAGACTCAAAATACTGAGCAAACTGAAGAGAAGGAGAAGGTGATAGAGAGAAGGGGAAGACAGAATTTTAAGCGTATATTGATTGAATTGTTCTTGTTATGGTATGCATATAAGCATAAATAAGATGTTTATAATGAGTTTTTATTTAAGCATAAATAACCTGGGATGTAGCCATGATAAAGTGCACTGTAGCAGCATATACAGGCTTAATTAATTTGTCAATTAAATATTAGTATTGACAAGTTTTCTTTCATGAATATTAATCTCTTTTTAGCTTCTTCAATTAAGTGATAATTGAAAATGACAACTGTAGAAGAAAAATTTTAACTATGTATTCTGAAGTTGTCGCGGAAATATTTGCGAGATAGTGATTTACTCTTGATTGAGAAAAGATACGCCACAAAGAAATCTTTTCTACTCTAGGTACAAGGCCCGAAATTCTGGGGGAGGAGGCCAGTCGATTAGTTCGACCCCAGTATGCAACTGGTACTTAATTTATTGACCCCGAAAGGATGAAAGGCAAAGTCGACCTCCGCGGATTTTGAACTCAGAACGTAAAAACAGACAATATACCTATTTCTTTACTACCCACAAGGAGCTAAACGCAGAGGAGACAAACAAGGACAGACAAACAGATTAAGTCGATTATATCGACTCCAGTACGTAACTGGTACTTATTTAATCGACCCCGAAAGGATGAAAGGCAAAGTCGACCGCGGCGGAATTTGAACTCAGAACGTAGCGGCAGACGAAATACCGCTAAGCATTTCGTCCGGCGTGCAAACGTTTCTGCCAGCTCGCTGCCTTACGCCACAAAGCAATCGAGACAAATCTGAAGGCTGAGTTTCAAAGCATCATCTGATTAGGACTCTTATATATATATATATATATATATATATATATACACTCTCTTTACTCTTTCACTTGTTTCAGTCATTTGACTGTGGCAATGCTGGAGCACCGCCTTTAGTCGAGCAAATTGACCCCGCGACCTATTCTTTGTATGTCTAGTACTTATTCTATAGGTTTCTTTTGCCGAACCGCTAAGTTACGGGGACATAAACACACCGGCATCAGTTTTCAAGCAATGTTGGGGGGTGGCAATCACAGACGCACAAACATACACACACACATACACACACACACTTACATATACGACGAGCTTCTTTCAGTTTCCGTCTACCAAATCCACTCACAAGGTTTTGGTCGGCCCGAGGCTATAGTAGAAGACAGCTGTCAAAGATGCCACGTAGTGGGACTGAACCCGGAACTATGTGGTTAGTAAGCAAGCTACTTATCACACAGCCACTCCTGCGCATATATACATACGTGTTTGTTGTGTGTGTAATTATATGCATCAATGTATGTATGTGTGCACACGAGCATGTGCATACATGTGTAATATATGAATTCAAGCACATCTATGCTATAAAAATATATCAAGATTTTCGCAAGTAATTATATTCCTAAATAAATAAATATTTAAAGCTTAAATGTCTATAATCAACGTAAATAGTAGTTTCCATTAGAGCAATGAAAGAAATTTGATTTAATGAATCTATGTAAACATTACTATAAATCTGCAAATTATAGTTCCCTTGAGTGAGATGAGGTAATTTTAATAACAGCGAAGTGATGACGAGAAGACGGAGACATAATTTAAAGCACAGCAGAGTAAGAAATATAATTGTATACCATTGAAGAAAGGTCATATTCTAAGTTTAGATGACGAAATAACGGTAGTCGTTCGTCAGATCATGGAATGAAATGCGTTGCGGTTGTTTATTTGGTCTCTTGTGTTTTGTATTCGAATCCCGCCGCGGTCAACTTTATCAACTTTATCATTTATTTTTCTGGGTCGATAAAATAAAGTACCAGTAAAAAACAGTGGAATTGGTAGATTCATTAACGTTGGACAGATGTCTTGTTGTATTTGTTTCGGCTGTTTGTGTTGTGAGCTCAAATCCCGCCTTGGCTACTTGAGTCGCAGACTTAATCCGTCACTCGGTTTGGCAGCATCACCTGGTCATTGGGTGCCTTTCGTGGGGGTTCATTCCATTTTGGTCAGGTCTCCAGTTAGAGGATGCATTTCTCTTTTCATATAAGCAGTTGGCACTGCTTTCTTCTCTGACTCAAATCATAAGAAAATACTTAATTCCAATTTGAATTATTCTGAAAATCTAAGTCTACAAAAAGTTTTAAGCATACATGTTGTACATCGTAAGCATTACTTCATAGCTAAGATATCCAACTTCCCAAATAGTAGGTGTCACTGTTTTTAACGTTTGTTTGCTTGATTGAATGTTTGATATTTCTGAAATTATAGAAGCCAGGGAATCTCAGCCTTTTCTATTTCTGATTTGCATAAAATAGAAGTAATTTTGGTTTGTATTTCGAAATTTTGTTTTGTGGGAAAGTTATTTTGATTTAAGCATATAGTCCAGCTCTATCTCTATTCTATATATCATATGATGAGTAAACTGCGGTTTGTATGATAAATCAGATTCCCTTTTCGAAATACAAAACGTAACAGAAAGACCACTACACTTGCTCCCTGTCCAGAAAATTCAGCAGGTGACATAATCTCTACCTATTACTGCGCATCATCAACCACGAGGGGTTGTCACAATGAACGTTAATAGTGGATGGATCTTCTGACGAAAGAAACATATATACAAAGACAATAGTTCTAATATATTAAGTATTGCCCCGGAAAAGAACCCCTACCATAAAAGGGGGTTACTTAGGGCACTAACTAATTTTTCTTTTCGTTCCCCATCGATATCCGATTTTCAAGGAATAACTTCTGAGCATCTCATTTCTGAGTATCACCTTGTCACCGATTCACATGGAGGCCTGGACCAAAACAAACCCCAAACAGTTTACCGGTCAATTCCACAGTTCAGCTGATTGCCAATTGCAATTATATGGAGCGCTGATCACTCCCTAGAAAATTTTCAGAAAAATAGTATTGCATGCTATATTTCTATTTACCACACATCAACCAACACACATGGGATATTCATTTAAAAGGCACACACAGTAGCACCATGGCTCATTCAATAATCGATTCCTGAAGACTGCTGTATCAATTTCAAATTCTATTTTGAGGACAAGAGATTAAGGAGATCCCACCAAAATCACTAGAATTAATTGGAATATTGTGAGGACTGAAATACTGAGATATCGGACATACTGAGAAATTTTAACATTGTTTATCTGCATCCATTAAAATCCTAAACAAAAGAGAACAGCTTATTTCCATCGGTGACACATATTCTAATTCTCCTTCGTGAACATAAAAAAAACAGGCCATTCTGATGTATGGTGAATAGCAATTCATGTCTGATAGTGTGTCGAGCGCAATTTCACTAATTCAGTTGTCATCAGCCATTTCATCACATCTACTAATGTGTACAGTCGACCAAAAGATGCAGTGAACAAAACCTAGGTTAAGATTCATAATCATATTTTCTGGAGACGCACCAGATTGGAAATAATTTTGTATCTCGAGGTTGTGTGGGTGGTATCAATGCGAATAAAAATGAAGCCACCACAATACAAGAATATGCAAATAGCATGCATTGTCAATGACTGAGAACTCTATTATTCATATTTTAGGACAAAGTATTGTAAATTGTGATTCCCGTAATCAAAACTGACTGCAAATTGGCAATCAGTTACCTGGTTTGAAAGCGTACTTAATATATTTTATATTTGAAAGAAAATGTTTTCTTGTTCACATTAATAGGTTAGAATCCATCCTCAAGCAAAGACTTTTGAACGCAGTGTGTCCTTCGTCTGAAGGCATTTATAAAAGTCAATCAATTTTCGCCTCTTTTGTGCTTTTCTTTTAACAAGTTGTTTGACTGCAGATCAATAACCTGTATTTGAAGATCTGAAGATCGGAATTTCCTTGACAATACAGCCAAATGGATTTTGAAAGAGTTTTAATGCTTTCGCCTTTTCATAGAGATTTGAAAAAGCTGTCGAAATTTTAGCTTTAGACTGTTGAGAATGTCTTGAGAATATTCGAAAGGAAATAGAATATTTTTCTTTTTCGTTGCATTTTTCCCAGCTGAGAAAGTGATTGAAGTTACTTATTGTGAGCTGGAGGTGAAAATGATTAATTCATATCGAAAAGTTTTACTGCGGAGAATACGTCACATAAATTCAGTGTTGCCTTGTCGAACTGAATAAGATACATCATTATATCAACAGTTTGTTGTAACGGCTGAAAACTGTTTTTTTCATTAAACATTTTTCAATCTTTATCTAAAGATAAAAATCGCGAGATTTGAAAGTGGCGCTGATAGAATGCATGCCATTGAATAAACACTGCTGATGGACGTGTTCTATTACACATGAGAGATATAAATGTTTTCCATGAAGTATCTGTTGCTGAATGATGTAATGAAACATTAGAGAGACACTTCACTTCAGACTCAAAATTTTGTGGACTTTTCCAACAAAACCTTTCCTAACACCATACATATGTTCTCGACAGTCAAATGTATCATACTTCTGAAGTTTCCAAACCATTTTGTACTTGATCAATATTTTATTTCCACTTTTTTGAAAGTGACTGCATCTTTGCCTGCTGTTCAGCTAGTTTTTTTTAGTAATTTTAAAGTTAGTATTAGTTCCCTGAATGAGCAACGCATCACGGAATTGTCGGATATGTCCCTTGGTTCCTCAACAGCAGGGATAACCACCGGAAATATTGCATTTTATTGTTTAATTGGTACAAAATGACTCATGTCTTTGGCATTCTTCATATGTTTTATGTCAAAGACTAACATACTTGAATGAATACATTTTTCTAGACAAACTTTCCAGCTACATTCTCATACAAGAGTTAATTAATCCCTTTCCACTATCAAACGATCCTCTTTCTTAGCTAATAAATGAGCTAATTTAAACTAGCTTTAGTTGTAGTCTTATTAGTAGTAGTCCAGTCTTCTGGTTGTTGACAATTTGCGGACGTCAGTTTTAAAAACCAAATGTTCTGGTCACTTCTTTTTCTCTGGCAGTAATCTAGCGTTCCAGTTGACTGAATCCCTTAAGACACCACCTGTTTCTGTGATGTCTCAGTCGACTGAATGCTTAATAGCATCACCTTTTTTTCTTTTTTCCTTCAGAGTCCAGTTTTAACCAAAAACACAATCCAATCGGTCAATCTTAGCGTGGCTCGGCAAATAGGGCCGAAAAAATGCTATAACAGAAGTTTGAAGTTAGGTTTTCGAATCCCGGAGGAAGCCTGTTACCGCAAAATTTGATTTACTTTTATTACTTTGTTGTTTCGAGTTGTTTCGTTGAGTCGAATATACTGCATTTTCTTAACTATCGCGTTGTTGTAAAGTATTTAGCTTTGGTTTATATTTCTTAATAAACATATTTTCCTTCTTTTAATCAGAATTAGATTGAGGTATTTCCTATACATTGATACAAAGAGAAAATTTAGAATTTAGAATGCTTGTTCATTGGAAAAGGTCAAAACTTTACCAATGGGTATTTTTCTGATACTGGGATTCTCATCTGTTGACGGCGAGCTGTCATTTTGTGCTACAGGGTTAATTTCGTTTGTCCTATGTAGTTTTAATTACACCTATTACATTTGATAACATGAATTTGCATATTATGTTTTGTTCAGACTTGTGCACCAGAGAGAAATTTTATGGCATACATGCATGCATGCCTCCATCCATCCATCCATCCATACATGCATGAACACACAAATGCATACATAGAAATATATAGTTAAACGGTATTAGTTCTTAAAAATATTAGAAATTATAAAAGACATGTTGGAATTGGGACATTAATGCATATAAAGAAATATAAGTTTTCATGCTCTTCATTGATAAAAAAATTGCATAAAACATTTTGTAGAGAATATATTATATTTTCGCATTTATGAAACAAAACGTTGTGACTATGTTTTGTGGAAAATAATGGTATTTATGTACGTGACCTGACGGAAAGTGATTCCTCAATTTTCTATCCCATCCAGCCAAAACTTGTCAAGGCGGATGAAAATGGACTAACAGTCGACTGAATGCTGTGCTGAAGTTGA
>NC_042997.1:99544942-99552442 GCF_006345805.1 Octopus sinensis | reverse complement strand
AGCCATTACTGGGTTCTGCTTGAATGACATGCTGCAGAGTCCTGTTGCCAGACATAGGGTCCTCCAGCAGCTACGCTCTTGACTCGGGGCAGCACTACCTCCTCCAGACATTTGATGTAGGCTACCGTGTTGAATCTGAAGCCTTGTGGGAAGATGAATGGAGACATAACCTCGCCGTCACTAGTGATCACCATGATGTTGACTAGATATTTGATTCTTATCAATCTCAGTACATGTCCTCAGATTGCACAGTCCGCAACTTGACACCCAAACACTCTGAAATGTTCATATTGGAGCTTCCGGCGCGAATGCTAAACAGTACAGCATGTCGTTTCCAAATTTCTGGCAAAGTGAATTGCGTTATGGTGCTGTTTTTCTCACAGACGGTGCTCAACCGACCCTACTATACTGTGTAGTCGACAAAATCAAAAACAGTGCGCTTGCGCGTTATTAAAAATACAAAATGGTGACAGTGTACCCATCTCACCTTGTATATATATATATATATATATACACACACACACATACATACACACAGACATACACATACATATGATGTGTGCGAGAGAGAGAGAGAGAGAGGGAGAGAGAGAGGGAGAGAGAGAGGGAGAGAGAGAGGGAGAGAGAGAGGGAGAGAGAGAGAGAGAGAGAGAGAGAGAGAGAGAGAGAGAGAGAGAGAGAGAGAGAGAGAGAGAGAGAGAGAGAAATAGACTAAGAGAGTAACTTGAGAGAAAATAAAAAGTGAAGAAATAAAGATAGGAAATCTGAGGCTTACACAATGTAATAACTGAGTGGACGGAGTTACTTGACAAAAAACTGAAGGTTCGGTGTTTGTATATTTTGACATGTGTTAAGACACTTAGCTTCACCTATGCATATATAGCTTCTACAATGTGGTGACGTCCACCATTGTCAGCGGTACTAGATTTATAAAAACCGATAACTGTTTCTTTGGCTTGTATTATCGAATTGAATTGCACTCGGGGGAAAGTTATTCGCGATCAAGTAAGACATACAGGCATCAATCAATCACACGCTTAATTCCATAGGAAATGGAATTAAGCGACGCCTCAATCGAGTCCTGATGTTTCCGAATGATTTGCGATAGTATGGGATTAGGAATCTGTAAATTCTTTCCTTTTCTCAACGTTATTAGTGATACAACCGAAATGTTTCCGACTACTTGCAATCAAAATGGCGTCACCAAACTAATTTGTTGAGAAATAACTGTACCACTAAAACATCCAATATTTTAAAATACACGAGGGAACCGCTATTGCTCGACTTGCTAGAAACAACAACCAAATCGGTCTCAAACCACTTTAATGTCTTAAAAGAGAAAGAACACAGTGACCACTGTCGATCTGGATATATATAAATTACATAAAAATACCGTGGAGGCGCAATGGCCCAGCGGTTAGGGCAGCGGACTCACGGTCGCAGGATCGTGGTTTCGATTCCGAGACCGGGTGTTGTGAGTGTTTATAGAGCGAAAACACCTAAATCTCCACGAGGCTCCGGCAGGGGGTGGTGGTGATTCCTGCTGTACTCTTTCACCACACCTCTCTCTCACTCTTTCTTCTATTAGCCTGCTCGCTTAGTCATCGGGGTGTCGTCATTGAAGGCTAAAACAAATCGAAGCGCATTGTGACCACCGATGTGTAGCAAAATCTGATGGCCCGGTCGTAACATAAAAAAACAACAGATTGAACACATTTGGTCATAGGTCTGCCCGGTGTGGACTGGCTACGAATTAAACAACATGTACAAAAACGATTTATTCGCAAAAACGATTTATTTCTTTTGATTTATTTATCTTGAGCGAATATTTAATTTCAGGAATGCCAGCTAATATACGTATATATACGTATGTGTGTGTGTCTGATGTTGAAAAGTTTCTGGCTTTAAGAGTATCGCGAAAGGCCTTGTTGGAAGCCCAACCTTCCCAGTTCTTTTACAGGGTTTAGAAAAACTGAAGGACCACTGCAATAAGTGTGTGAATCTGAGAGGGGAATATGTTGAATAAAATCATAATTGATTGATTCTCCTGTATTTTCTTTTACCCAGAGCCAGGAACTTTTCAGCACCCTTTCAAGCTGGGAAGGGAAGTTTTTGTGTAGTTGCTTCACCTTATTAATGTAATAATAGCTAAATCACTCGGGTGTAAAACTCTCTGTTGCCTTTAAAAGGAAGATCACATATTTAAGTCAGTATGCTCCTGAAATGAAAACAATATAGTCTAAAATACTGGCCAAACGGTTATTCGAGGAGATAACATTGGTTTCAAATTTTGACACAAGTCCAGCAATTTTGGTGGGTGGGGTAAACGGTACTTATTTTATCGAACCCGAAAAGATAGCCACCGTGTATGTATGTATGTATGTATGTATGTATGTATGTATGTATGTATGTATGCATGTATGTATGTATATATGTATGTATGGATGGATGGATGGACGAATGGATGGCTATATATATATGTATATTATATACCACACACACTTAATGAAAACAATTCAAGTAATGATATTTTGAATGCATTTATTACGCGAGTTTCAGATCGTTACATAGTAGATAAAAAGGAATTTATCTCTTGTTCAACATCTTCAGTTTAGATATTTCAAGAAATTTTAAAATGAAAGTAGTACACACACGCACGCACACAAGCACACGCGTGCACACTCGCGCGGACTCACAAACACATACGTATATCGTGAGGTTTTGAATGTACGTGTATGGCGAGAGAAAGTGATAAACAGAAAGAGGTATATGTTCCTCAAGAAAACGAACTCTAGTGCTGTTCACATAACCAGGATCCATAATAAGAGTCACTATTAGAATTATTTAGTAATTATGTATAGCAGTAGTTACTACATATGCATTCATATCCATCTGCATACATGCATGCTATCCCTAGCAATTTTATTTGTATCCATCCATCTATCCATCCATCCATCCATTTGTTCATACATAAAACAAGCAAACATACATACACATATTTGATCGTCAAATTATCCATCATTACATACATGTATGTTTAATGCGTGTATTTTTACATTTCAGAGACAAATTGTTATGGTAATAGTTTGGTACGAAATGTCGATTCTAATGTTAGCGCAAAGCTAAGAGAATTAATATTTCGTACAAGATATATTACGGCATACGTAAGCCAAGATTTATGGTCATCAATCACTTCAGACGTTCGTAATCAACGGACTATACATAGAATATTGTTAGACTGTTCTAATCTAAGCATTCCACGTCTATAAAACACTGTAAAGTATTAAGTTCTTAAATATATTAAAATATTATCTACAAGATTGTCACAAATGGGAATTACAGCTAATATTCTACGTATGTTTCATATCAGAGACTACTGGGCGGCCTCTTTATATATATATATATATATATATATATATATATATATATATATATATTATATATATATATATATATATATATATATATATAATATATATATATATATGTATGTATGTATACGCGCGCGTGTGTATACGTGTGTGTGTGTGTGTGTAGAACAGGGAAGTGAAAAGAGAGAGAAAGGATGTTGTAGAGGCATAAATAATTAGAACTCGTGAAAAATACTGCATTGGCTTATAATAATACCGTAAAAGATGGAAGAGAGGTACAAAATCGAAATCAGAAATGTGACAACATTTCTTTCTCCCTCTCTTTTTCTCTGTCCTTAGAACTGTTGTTGTCCACTCCACTACTCGGTCTCCCTACCCTTTTTCTGCTCGAATGTTCCCCCCTTTCTGTTTCACCCTCAGGAACTAGCCATTAGTGTGAATTTGATGAAGAGGGCACGCGGTCAGAGAGCAAATACAGAATAAATGGAAAAGTGGACGAAAGTTTAAGCCATCACCTAAGTGAGGGAAGTAAGCTAACACAAAAAGAGTATTAGCGTAGGCTTGACTGTGCAGGTAAAAAATCCGAGCATATGATTCAGAACTTCAGGGGATAGAGTTTGACAATTCTGCAGTTTATTAAGAATTTATACCGATTTAATTAAAGATTTAACTAGCAACACCAGCAAAAACAACAACAAATGCTGCTTCTACTACTACTACTACTACTACTACTACTACTACTACTACTACTACTACTACTACTACTACTACTACAAACAACAACGGGCAAGGTGGCATGATAAACAGGTGTTTATACCATTTCAAGGATTTCCCAAATTTTGCACTTTCTATGTTTAAGAAGATACTGCAACATAATCAACAAGATCAGAAACCGTGTATTGGGGATATGAGTAGATAACTGCGTCACCACCACCACATTAGCAATACTATCGTTACCACAACAACAGCTAAAATATATCATCACGTTTTTAAGAGGTACAACTTGAGTGATACACATCCGTTTCTGCAACGACGTTGACAGATTACCCGTAAAGATGCACATGCAAAGGAACTTATTAAAAAAAAAGCTTTACTGATATCTCTAAGCATTGAGGGAGGGAGAGAGAGAGAGAGAGAGAGAGAGAGAGAAAGAAAGAAAGAGAGAGAGAAACATTCTTACTCAGAATTTGTTAATTTTGAACAGTTTTTAAACGTGAGATATATTTCTAAATCCAAAACATTTTCGATAACGTTGGACAACCATGTGAGTTCTAAATATTTTCTAAGTATGTTTTTCATTGAATATTCTTATTAATCTTGAATAATTTTTGTTATTTATGAAAGTCCTTATTGACCTCGAGATTTTCTATGCCTGTTTCAAGAAATGAAACTCCCGATGTATTTTCACACCATGAATAATGTTGATGATGATGATGATGATGACGACGACGACAATGATGATAATGACAATAATAGTGATATTGATGACGATGACGATTTTGTTGAAAGCAAAACATCTAAATAAATTCCAAGAGCACGATATATATATACATTTATACACTCACATACGTAGCTATATGTGCACAAACACTCATATGTATACGTATAGATACACTCACGCATACATATACATACACGTGTTTACACATATATGCACACCTACGTAGTTACTTTGTGTCTGCCTAAGCAAGCCATTAATGCTCGTTGTCTTAACATATAACTGTTCACACTAAAATGTAATTTCCGCTGCGATTCCCAGAGAACTCAATTCAAAGACAAATCATCAAAGAAACACCGCCGTTCTTTCGCTGTTCCAGGAAAGAATTGTCTCTAGATCATTATTGCTAATTCAATTATTCAGAAATCATAACAACTATAACTCGAAATGATCTAGAATTCATCTTCCTTTATCAAAATCGATACCCAACTATTATTTACTGAAATTCAAGAGGGAAAGAATGAAGTTTGTCAACGGTTGCAATATATAGAGGCTGCTGATGATAGCGATGTTATTAATGTTCTGGTTGTAGTTATGATCGCGGCTGTTAATGTTTTTGTGCACAGTCCATCGACGAAGTGTTTACGAAAGTAACTACGAGATAGTACAATGCAATGCGGTGTATTGTTGTGTAATAAAGTATTAGTTCAATGCAATAATGAAACTGAGATACCTTATGTAAAAACCTACACTACAACCATGGGCATAAACCTCAAAAACACCCCCAGCAGAGTCATGTAAATCGTGTCTCCTTTAGTTGCGCAAAGTCAAAATGATTGCTCAAAACAAGAAAGCACTTTTGTTGTCTACCACCCTCTATTTATGAACAACGCATAAATAAAACCTTCAACGTCGTAATAAATGGTATGCCTTTCAATGACGCTTCTAACCAGCCTTCAAACGTTCCCTATCCCACAAGTGAATGAAGCGGGTATGGTTGGTAGAAGGAGCTTAGACATCGTTCGCCTGAGGGATCAAGAACGAATCGTCTTGAGACATCGACAGTTGTCACAATTTACACAGAAGCTGCCATCCTAAAATTTTCTTTCTGTCTTTCTATCTTAAAATTTTCTTTCTATCTTTCTAGCTTTTCAGAGTAGAAAGTCCTCAAGTAGTTATTACTATCAATGTATAACAGTTGGGCACGCTTGCCTTGTACCAACTGTCTCATTGTTTTTCGTTTCTGTGGCTATTCGGAAGTCAAAAGGACTTGTAAGTCTATATTGACTTTTCCTGACCGCGTTATTTCTCGTGATCTCTGCATTCTCAGCCTGCCCATTTCCACGGCAAAGCTGATAAGAGCCAGGGAGCAATGTCACCACAAGTGTTACGCTACAAAGTCAACAACGAGTCAGGTATCAGTGCCATTGCTAATGTCTCTGATATGTTTGTGTTGTCCCAGTCAATGTATTATGTTATGAGACAAATGAGAGGTAAGCTTAGTATTATCACCGCTTCGTTCATATCATCCTTGGTCTTGAAGAAAAGGCTAATATTTTTCTTTATTTTGGTGTGCTCGATGGAAACTGTCTTTCCATATAACAACCAGGTTTTTTTCAATATTTCTTTTCACGGTAACTGAAAAAAAAACCTCGATTGGCGAAGTAAAGGTAGGTTACTCTCATCCTTCGCCATCCCGGGATAAGAACCTCTGGCACAGAAAGTATTTGATTGAGACACATATTTGCACTACGCCACCCTTTCCTTTGCTAGTTCATTCATTAGCAAATCTCCTTGTTATTGGGAACAGAAATAAAAGAGGAATTTTTGTTGGTGTTATTTTCTCCTTTAGCTTTCTGGGCGAACTGTGTATGTCATAGCGCAAAATGCATTTTCCAGTGAAAATTGGATCTTCCTGTATAAATTTTGAAGTGCAAATATCTGTTATTGCGTTCGCATGACGTTTGTTTCAATTTTTCTTTTTGTAATTTTTAAATCGCGTACTGTCTTAGTCGCCATATTTGAAATGTCTAACGACAAAAAAAGAGGAGTAAATGCCGCCCCCAACAAAAACAAGAAAGAGAGAAAGTCACGCCTAAAATCTATTCAATTTAGTAATTTTTAAAAATGAAACGAGCGATAGGTAACGCACCTTACCAAAGCAGAAATAATAATAAAAATCCAACACCATAACCACTATACTATACACCTCCAATTATATATATATATATAATATATTATATATATATATATTATATATATATATATAATATATATAAATGAATAACAAAGATGTATAAGTGTCAATTCCTAACAAGGTGCCTCAATTTGAGTACCTAATTCCACTGAATCTAAATTACATTATATATAATATATATATATATATACATATATATATATATATGTATGTATGTATGTATGTATGTCTATCTATCTATCTATCTATCTATCTATCTATCTATCTATCTATCTATCTATCTATCTATCTATCTATCTATACATACATACATACATACATACATACATACCTACATACATACATACATACATACATACATACATACATACATACCTACATACATACATACATACATACAGGGTGCGATGAATAAACAGTCGTCTAAATTACGCTAAAAGGAAATGGATATATTTAGGAAAACGATGCAGGATCATAGATATAGCATGCCCTGC
>NC_042997.1:99512442-99537442 GCF_006345805.1 Octopus sinensis | reverse complement strand
AGGAACCTCGGTCAAGTTGACGTCTGACTAAATACATTTCACTCGTGGCTATTTCGTCTGTTTTAAATGTATATATAATTACATTATCTAAAGGTGGAGAACAGGCAGAATCATTAGCACGCCAGACAAAATGTTTTGCGGCTTTTCGTCCGGCTTTACTTTCTGATTTTAAATTCCGCCGAAGTCGACTTTAGCCCTTCCTTCTTTCGAAGTCGATAAAATAAGTACCAGTTAAAAACTGGGGTTGATGTAATCGACTTATACCCTCCTTCGAACTTGTTGGCCTTGTGCCAAAATTTAAAATCTATATTTACATTATCTAACGTGTTGTTTCCTTACTTAAGATGTTCGGTTGCAATTGGAGGGAGATTTATTTGATATTTCTAGCAGATAAAGCAACAATATAGAGCGGTGGTTCTTAACCTGGGGGCGTCAGTAATTTCCAAGAGGAGTGCGAATCCTTGAGAAAAAAGCAAGAATTTCTCTAATTATATTCGTTATTCTCTTAACGAGAGCATGGTCAAATAATGAGAAGTTTAAGAAAAAATGCATAAGTATCACCTTTAATTTTCTTATTCTACCATCTTAGCGCCGCTTACGATTTTCTCTACTTATTGACCCCACTTCATATCCTTCAAAATACTAATTCTGAAATGTAGCTTTAACATTTGCCGTTATTTTGTTTTTGTTTTTGCTACAACAAGACTCAATTAAGAACTACTGGTATAAAAGTTAGATATTATTATCGTGTAAAGACAAACATCTTTTTCAGTTAATAGATTATAAACAAGTTTGATCCATAGTTTTCATATATATGGAATAATGTGATTTTTAAAAATCAAGAGACATGCTGAAATATTATCAAATCATTATAGTAACATACTAAGAAATATTAACTTAATTTTAAAAATTGAAAACTATTTTAAAATTTTAGCAAGATGAAAAGTATAATATATTTAAAAATAGGAAATAAAACAAAAAGTATGTAGTAGGTACTACTATCACTCAATATAATGAAGTCTCAAAAAAATTAAAACGCAGATTGGAAAAATAAAAGATTTTAACATAAAACCAAAATGTTTAATATTAGATGTTTATGTTAAAAATATTGTTAATTTTTTTGTAATAAAAAATAATTATGATATAAAGCCAAGTGTTAAACTAAAATTCAGATTTAAATATTACAGAGAGTACTAGGTAAAACTAAAAGCTATGCATTTTTTCTTTTTTAAAGAAACTTTTTTATACTTTCGTCCAAATAAATACGATATTTTACTGTACAAATTTTTCGTATAACTTTTCTTTAACTTTTAACTTTTGTTCCAAATTTCTTTGCTTTAATTTCTTTTCAGAACTTTCTACTCCAAGCGTTCTAACTTGGGCGAGTGTTCTAACTTGGGCCTTGACATTATCTTACACGTGCCTTATCTTTTGTTCACATATTTGTGTTGTTCACAGCTTGTCAAATAATTCGCAATGAGTGCAAAGAAACTGAAGTATCTTGACGAATATATTCGATTTGGATTCGTGTCCCTCCAGAAGGGTGGCACAGAAGTCCCCCAGTGTGTGATATGTTACAAAACTTTGAGAAATGATGGAATGCGACCCTCACGCTTGGAACGCCACTTGAGGACAACACATCCTGTACTTGCAGACTAGTCCAAGGCATTCTTTGAAACGAAAAGACATTCCTTGAAGCTAGCTAAGTTGGACGGTAGTGGGGGCATTTCAGCAACAAACTTCAAAGGTTGTTGAGGCTTCCTACAAGATCGCTATGTTGATTGCAAAGAGCAAGAAGACCCATAATATCGGAGAGTCTCTCATAAAACCAAGTTTACTCCGTGCAGCAAAGCTCGTTCAGGGGAAAGATAGTGCAAACAATCTTTCCCAGATTTCTCTATCGAACGATATAGTAAAGGGAAGGATTGACGACTTGTCTCAAGACAGCAGAAATCAAATTCTCAACCAAGTAAGAGAGTCTCCTGTTTTTGCCGTTCAGTGTGACGAAACGACTGACATTCCTGTGTTCTCAGCTACTGGTATATGCTCGTATTGTGTGAAGCAACTGTGTAAAAGAGGAAATGTTCTGTCACGCTATGGATAGTTGTACAACAGCAGCAGCAGCTATTATTCGTGATATATCAAACTTCTTTCAGGAAGACCAACTTTCGTGGGATTCGCTGGTAGGGGTGTGCACTTATGGAGCTCCAGCCATGCTTGGTTTGCAGTCTGGATTAATTATTAGGGTGAAAGAAAACTCCATCTGTTGTAGGTACACACTGCATATTTCATCGTGAAGCCTTAGCATCTAGAATCTTGAAGCCTTAGTATCCAGAATCTTACCTACAGGAATAAGAAATCTCCTATCAAGGTTGTCAACTTTGTTAAAGGTGAAGCCTTAAACAATCGTATTTTCAAACTGTTGTATAAAGATATGGAATCTGAACATGAAGCATTGCTTTTTCACACGAACGTACGATGGTTATCAAAGGGGAACATGCTTATATTTGCAGTTTGAAGGCTTTCAGCTATCTCTAGCTTAACTCGTAGACATCTTCGAAATGTTGAATGTTCTCGATCTTAAACTACAAAGGGAAAACGTCAACATTCTCACACACCACGGCACCTTCGGATCTTCATGGCCAAGCTCGACCTCTGGAAATGTCGAATTCAGCAGGGAAATACAGTCAGTTTTAGTTACTTGGATTATGTTCTCATTCACGGTAACCATAATTCTAAGTTAAAGAAACAAATAATCACCCATCTATCTGACTTGAAAACAGAATTCATCAGATACTTCCTAGATGCAGATGAAAAGCGTGAAGCTTGGAAATTCCTCAGGAACCCATTTCAGCGTGAAGTGACTGATGTTTTGGATGACGTGCAAAAGGAGTTTCTTGAGCTGAAGTTCAACTCTCCAGCTAAAGAAGACTTCAAAGAACTGGATTTTGAAACGTTTTGGATCAAGTACCTTTCTGTTTACCCTCTGGTATCACATCAGGCTCTTCGGATTTTAGCTATGTTTGGATCCACGTAACATAGCTGCATTTTCCACGCCCGTTGCTGTCAAGACCAAGTACAGAAACAGGCTGAACGTTGAAAGGGACTTACGTTGTGAACTCTCTGGCATTCAACCACGCATTCAAGATCTTGTAGCTAAGAAGCAGAGTCAAATATCACACTAATAATTCATATTCAGCAAAAAATTTTTTCGCTAAGAAGCAATGTCAAGTATCTCACATTTTGTATAATGTGATTATATATAAAATTATACATATTTTGTATAATGTGACTATTTCATATTCAATAAAATGACTAAAAACATATTTTAGATTTTATTTAAAATTTGGGAGGGAATTTTATTCATAGATACAACAGGGGCGTGGAGAGAAGGACAAATTCCTAGGGGAGGTGTGGTAGTAAAAAGGTTAAGAACCACTGATACAGAGGCTCTTTCATTTGGTCGACGTTTATGTCGTTGTATGTAGCGGTTGATGTTATTTGATGTTCTTTGGTGTTGCTTTTAAAAAGGTGATAGTTTTAGTATACAGCTGTAGCAAGCACTGCTATCCCTGCTTTCACTGCTGTTTCTCTTTCTATTGCTTCTGTTGGTTAACTCGAGTACAGATATTATTATTATTATTATTAATTATTATTATTATTATTATTATTATTATTATTATTATTATTATTATTATTATTATTATTATTATTATTATTATTAATAATAATAATAATAATAATATAATAATAATAATAATGATAATAATGATAATAATAATAATAATAATTATAAGAAGCAAAGGAAAATAATCCAAATGAGTAAATGACAAAAATTAGGATTACTAAATAAATGGGTAATGTACTGAAAGGCGATTTGGTCAACTTACCCCTCCCCCAAACCTACTGGCCTTGTGCCAAAATTTGAAAGCTATTATTATTATTATATTATTATTATATTATTATTATTATTATTATTATTATTATTATTATTATTATTATTATTCAGTAGTTTTATTTTTATAGCGTGCTTTCACTTCACTACCGAGCGCAGCTCTGTGTGCCTTGGGTATGTGCTGTGATTTGTTGTGATGCTCTGATGGTTATTGTATGGAAAGTGTTCTGCGTAGGATGTGTGCAGTGCCTAGTAGTGCAATTTTCTGTATGTTATATGTGTTTGTAAGTCCTGGTGTTTTTGTTATGTATTTGTCTGAATATTTTTTTATCATGCCTAATGCACCTACTATGATAGGAATTGTTTCTGTTTTCAGGTTCCACATTCTAGTTACCTCTATTTCCAGGTCTTTGTATTTTGAGAGTTTCTCCATTTCTTTTAGAGAAACGTTGTCATCTGCCGGTATTGATACATCAATTAGAAAGCATTTTTTTTCTTCATGATCTCTGACAACTATATCTGGTCTGTTGGCCTTAATTTCTCTATCTGCGTGTATCGGCATATCCCAGAGTATGGTTGCTTTCTCGTTTTCTGTGACCTTTTCTGGTGTGTGCCTATACCATCTTTTTTCTGTTGTTATTCCATAATGTTGGCATAGCTTCCAATGTATGTAGGTTCCAACTCTGTCATGTCTGTGAATATATTCCTTCTTAGCCAGGACTGGGCAGCTAGAGATAATATGATTTATTGTTTCTTGTCCATCTCCACATATTCTGCAGTTACTTGTAATATTTCTTTTCATTACATGTTTTTGGTAATTTCTGGTGGGGAGGCTTTGGTCTTGTGCTGCAATTAAAAATCCCTCTGTTTCTGCTTTGAGTCCTGAGCTTCTCAACCATTGCTGGGATTTTTCTTTGTCTATTTCTTTTGCGTTTAGTTTAGTGCAGTATTTACCACGAAGGGGCTTTTCTTGCCATCGTTTTATCATGGCTCGTTGCTGTTCTATTTTTAGTTTGGATTTCATTTGTTTTATAGCTTTTGTTGTTTCTTCATCATCTTCTTCTTCTTCTTCTTCTTCTTCTTCTTCTTCTTCTTCTTCTTCTTCTTCTTCTTCTTCTTCTTCTTCTTCTTCTTCTTCTTCTTCTTCTTCTTCTTCTTCTTCTTCTTCTTCTTCTTTGTGTTTATTAGGTGGTATGATTTCTTGTTTGTATTTGTCAGCTTCCTTAAATACTGAGAACAGTTTTTTGTTTTGCTCGTGTTTTGCCGCTATCTGGATCAGTTTTCCTTCCTTCTGAAGTAGGTATTTTTGCAGTCCTATGGTGGTTATTTTATAGTAGTTTTCCAGCTGTATAAGGCCTCTACCACCTTCTAGACGTTGTATATATAGTCTTTCTATGTCAGATTTTGGGTGATGCATCCTAGATCTGTCAGTATTTTTCTTGTTTTCCTATCTATTTTGGACAGTTCATTTCGTGTCCAGTTAAGGATATTGTAGCTGTAACTTATAACTGGGACAGCTAAAGTGTTGATACCTATTATCTTGTTTTTAGCATTGAGCTCTGTTTTTAGCATTGATCTAACTCGTCTATAATATTCTTTTTTTAGTTTCTCTTTCATTTGTGTGTGTTGTGTCTTATCTAGTTCATGGATTCCTAAGTATTTGTAAGTTTGGCTTTGGTCTAATTCTTTTATTTCATTGGTTTTATCTAGTGTGATGTTGTTACTCTTAACTAGTTTTCCTCTTTTCATGGTTACTTGGCGCATTTTTCTAATCCAAATTTCATATCTATTTCTTTGGTAAATCCATGAACTGTCTTTAATAGTGTTTCCAGCTGTTTGTCATTTGCAGCGTATAGTTTTAGGTCATCCATATGGATGACCTAAAACTAAAAAATTATTATTATTATTATATTATTATTATTATCATTATTATCATCATCATTATTATTGTTATTATTATTATTTATTATTATTATTATTATTATTATTATTATTATTATTATTATTATTATTATTGAGTGAGAGAGCAGCGCATGCCATCAAAGTGACACTGGGGTACAAATATACGAAGCCTAATATACCGTCTGATAAGGGTACACCAGACATGCATCACAACCATATGTGCGCGACATGGTGATCTCATATCAAGATAAACATCACATGACCTTGCAGGTGGGGCCCAGTTAGAATTTTCTTTAGGTCGAACAAAACACCCTTGTTTCCAGAGGTGAATTATTCAAACCCCAAAGAGTTCCTCTCAACACATGGCTATGATGCTCCCCCACTACTTCTGCTCGTGATCAGAGATGCTCATATCGTCAACCACCAAAGGACATGCTCAACTGGTTATGGTCAAACAACTAACAAGCAAATCTGTGGTATTGAGCAGAATATTTGCTGTAGTAGCTCATATTTCATACCAAGACAACACAATGTACATGATAACACTTCCAATCAGTTAAGATCAAAAACCATGAGCCACTGTCTGGTACTGCATCAGAACATTTATTATTACTATTGTTATTATTATTATTATCATCATCATCATCATCATCATCATCATCATCATCATTATCATTATCATCATCATCATCATCATCATCATCATCATCATCATCATTATCATTATCATCATTATTATTATTATTATTTATTATTATTATTATTATTATTATTATTATTATTATTATTATTATTAAGACAGAAAGCTGACAGAACCATTAGTACGCCGGACAGAATACTGAGCGGTATTTTGTCTGTCGTTACGTTGTCGATAAAATAAGTACCAGTTGCGCACTGGGGTCGATATAATCGACTTTCCCCTTGCCCAAAATGTCATGCCTCGTGCCTATTGCAGAAAGGATTATTGTTATTATTGTCAAGGTGGAAAGCTAGCTGAATCGATAGCACGCCAGGCAAAATGCTTAGAGGCATGCCTCTAAGCATTACGCTGTGAATTTAAATTCTAGCACGGTCAGCTTTGCCTCTCATCCTTTCGGGTTCGATAAAATAAGTACCAGCTGCGCACTGGGGTCAATATAATCGACTAGATCCCGCCTCCAAAATTTCAGGCCTTATATCCATAGTAGAAGAGATTAAAGAAGGTTAGGGGTAAAAAGTTACTCCAGAAGTTTGGTGGTGAATGCCCAGCATTTGTTGTTGATGGCATTTAACTGTTTTTATGACATCTCTCTGCTTTCATAAAGGTGTTAACGACATAGATTTTTATTTTCTCACTCAACGCTGTTATAAATGTGGGACCGTGAGGTTTGGAAATTTAATCAATATCAAAAGATATAAAGTCACATGCTAGAATGAAAAGAAGACACAAGAGGAGGGCAAGTAGATATATAATCCATTCGATGTGAAAGTTAGTTAAGAAATGGGTCGAGGTTAAAGGTGTTTTATTGGGATTTCTGCAAATGCGGTTCCATTATCGATACAATATCACTGCAGTGATGCTAATCCTTTTAGTATCTTCAACTTCCTAGAACGCCGGAAACCATTAGGCTTTTATGCAGGTCGAGAGTTCACCAGCAGATATTGCGTATGATTCGGTCAAGATTAGTGGTGTTTAATAGTATTGTTGTCAGTTACAAAAGAGAATAAACGAACAAAGCGAACAGAATGTGTGAGAATACTTCACAGAGTTTAATAGATACCTCTTTATCTTAAGAACCTATATGTTTATATGTGTACGCTGTTGGGTGAATATGTAAGATCTGTTGAGTTTATATACGTAAGCTGCGAACATTATATGAACCACATTTGATTTCAAAAGTCTTCTAAAGATTTTACGTTGAAGAATTATAAATGTAAAATTAGCGGATGTTTATTTACTATCTACTATTCCATATTTTGATAGTACGGCGGTCTGTCTGTGTTAATTTCTTTCCGATAAATGCATATATGTGTCTCAGTCTCTCTCCTTCCACATCTCTCTCTCTATCTCTCTCTCTCTCACACACACACACACACACACACACACACACACACACAAACACACATATATATATATATATAAATATATTCACATATATACATACACACACACGCACACGAAAACACACACACACACATATGTGTGTACGAACATGTATATATATATAAGCGAATATGGCTTTTTAACCCAGCTTATAATCTTCAACTTCTACCAAAATTCTTACACAAATGTCTGTTTTCAAGAAAGTGTAATGAACTAAAAGTGTTTGTCTCCCTATATAAATCCATTTATGTTTCTAAGTCTCTCTGCTCTCCCTCCATCCCTCCTTCTCACTCTCTCTTTCTGTATATATATATATATATATATATATATATATATATATATATATATATATATATATATATATATATATGTATGTATGTATACATATATATATATATATATATATATATATATATATCTATATATATATATATATATGTGTATAATTTCTTTTACTTGTTTCAGTCATTTGACTTCGGCTATATATAATTTATAATATATAATATATATGTTTCTAAGTCTTTCTGCCTCCTATCTCTCTCTCTCTCTCTCTCTCTCTCCTCTCTCTCTCTCTCTCTCTCTCTCTCTCTCTCTCTCTCTCTATCTCCCTATATATATGTATAGTATATAATATATGTATGAGTGTGTGCGCGCGCGTGTGTGTGTTATATTTAAAGTATAATACACATATCCACGATATATATATATATATATATATATATATGTTCTAATATATAAATGTTCTACACAGCCTTGGTTTTTTTTATCTCATTACGCAAAACATTCTTATATATATATATATATATATATACGTCTCTCTATATGCAGGTATGACGGAAGCCGACTAATGAGCATGACCGTTGCTTATTAATGAGCTACAAAGCGCAAATGTCTTTTTAACACAGCTTTTGATTTGCAACCTTTACCCAGAACTGTTACATAAATCATTTATGATATATATGTAATAAATTCCAAAATTTTCGACTGAATGTAATGCAAAGTTACGAATATATGGATTGTGTATTGATATGAGTGTTTTCAGACAACCGCTAGAGACCATTTTTGCTATGCCTAGTATAATCGTACTCGAAACCATCTGGTGTGCACAAATGTGCTTATACAAACACGTGCATAAAAACATGCATACATGCATGCATACATACATGCATACATTATCTATCTATCTATCTATCTATCTATCTATCTATCTATCTATCTATCTATCTATCTATCTATCTATCTATCTATCTATCTATCTATCTATCTATCTATCTATCTACACACATAACCACACAAATATGTACATACATATATGTACATATATATATATATGTATGCTAATAATAATTGGTGCACTTGGTTTTGTGAGTAAATGTCTAAGCAACACTCTGAATGAGCAGGGATATTAGAAAATGAAATAACGAGCTAATTCACACATTAAAAATACAATTTGTAAGCGAAATGTTTAAAATATGCAAGGCTTTTCTCAAATTCAAAATGTGAATTTGTTTTTTTTATTATCTACATTCCTACAATAAGCTTTGTATTTTGGTTAAAAACCAGTTTCTCCCTTTCAGAAAAGATTTCAAGTAGTCAAAGTAGAAGAGAACATATATATATTTATATACACATGCATACATGTATAGATGTTGTATACATATAGTTGACCAAGGAAGACTATCACTGACCTTTGCCCAAGCAAAATGCCAGCAACATGCAAAATACCCCGCTACCATTGGTTCTTAAGCACGATGGACACCAACCCAGAATTTCGGAGGGTCCGAGCTGTTACTAGATAGTCGTTGAAACTACACTAGGTTCATCCGTCCTATACATACATACATACATACATACATACATACGTACGTACTCACACACACATACGTACATACTTACTTACGCACACACACACACACACACACACGCACACACACACTCGCTCACATATTATTTGTAACATACGCAGTGGATATAAAGCAGGACAAATTTAACTATTTCCTCTGCAGATCGAAAGAATGGTGAATAGCCTTGATCGATTTTCGAAAACCTTATTGGTTCTTAATACATTTATCTACATCGATTTCACCAAATCCCAAAGTTACGAGTAGCTACTCTGTCTAAATTTCTAAGGTGTACTTGAAAGTTTAATCCCGCTAAGTTTACTGTAAATAGATGTAAACTAATGTTTTTATCTCTCCATAGGTAGAGAAATATCGAGATTGTTATGACTAGATTCATCTCTATTTCGCGTCTCATCGGAAAGCAAGTACCACCATCTTTCCACATACAGAGTGATTGACAGCTTACAACTATTTATACCGAATATAAATCAACACTTAGGTATATATATATATATATATATATATATATATATATATATATATATATATATATATATATATATGTAAGACTCAGGTATGTGCATATATATATACATCTAATGTAGGATAATATTTTTCGAAAAAAATTCTATCAATGACCAGCATATCAAAAATACCTTTAAAGGTTAAATTTACAAACAATTTATAAGTTAGGGCAAAAGAAAAAAATTCTAATGCCAAAATATGCCGAAAATAGACACAACGTCAATAACCATGTAATTTATCACTAGAAGCACGCGTTTCGAAGAAAGCCGATAGAAGCTTCCAAAGGATCCCGTTATTACCATATCGGACCCGATTTCAGAGTTAGTTCATAAGAACCTTCCCTTCATCAGTGATAAATGCAGCAAAGAATTAAGTGAAATACGTACTTATATCCATGGAAGAAGCGAACACTAAGTCATGAGCACAATTAAATACCTCAAATATATCCAAAATAGAAACTCACTAGCCCATCTCGAGACACGTGTCTTTAGAAAAGGAAGGGCAGATTACATTTGGGAACTTAAATATCCGAAGAAAAGAGAGCATAGCCACCACTGGTACACCTTTAATCGTAGATCTGCTTGATAAAAGACGGCCAGGAGTTAAATACCAACAGTAAGGACAAAACCGATGTAACTTCAGAAGTTTTACTGGTTAAATAGTCCATATCCACGTTATACTGGAAATTAAATGTTATATTATGTTTGATAAAACATTTTGAGTGAATAAACAGAGACTCTTCATGAAAGTTAATCAGTCGGAAAACATGCAACTGAAGACATTAGAATTCTTGCAGTCCAAAAGTCCTTATCTCACGGGACATGCAAGCACTCTGTCAGGTTTTTTTAAAAGTTTTACCAAAAGAAGAAAGGCAGAACGCCTGTGAACTTCAGTGAGAAAAGCGCTGTTGAAGTGTTAAGTGAAATTAGGCAATCGAGGATCGAATCTATGCTATGTCTGCATGAAGCTACTACAAATACGTTGTGGAATAAAATATTAATCAACTGTTATGGAAAAAGTGTAACTGTAAAAATGCAGAATTATCAGAGTAATGGGCATTCAAAAATGTATGTATGTATAGAAATGTATGAATGAAGTCTTTAAGGTTTAAGATTCAAATCAAGGAATTGCAATAAAAATGTTTAGCAGTTCAAAGCTGAGTATTGAAATGCAGAATTAGGTCAGCTGATCGTGAGAGTCAAATATTGAACACTTCGCTAAAAACTACAGTTGGTATGGCTTATTTCCCTTGAGTTGTTTAAATAAAATATTAGTAATATATAGTAGATAGAAGGATCCATTGGATCCCTATTATCGATTTTTTTCAACAATCTAAATATGTCACGAGATTTCTAGACATGAGTTCTACTCACTTGTCAAACAAAGTATAAAAGTGATATTATCTACAAAAATTAGAAATCGGACACACAAAAAAATCAATATTCAAAGTAATCGAACATAAACAATGAAACCTGTAAAATATTTCTAAATTCGATGACTCAATTAGTTTCATGAAAATGTTGTATGAACTGTAAATAAGCAATAAATATTATGATTTGTAAAATAAGTATAAGTGAGACAGGGTGTCCCCAATGAATGTGGTGTGGAAGTTTGGCTTCATTTTTAAAGAATTTTTAGCATTCAAAGTATGAGTTCATTGTATTGAGACACATTTATTAAATACGTTCTGGAATCAAAAATTTATGTACTGTCATCGAAAAGTTCTAACCGGAAAATGCAGAGTTATTGGAGTTATGGGCATTGAAAGTGTACATGCATCAAGAAAGTACAATAATAAAGTTTAGCAGTTCAAAATTGCGAGTAGTGAAATGCTGAATTAGATCCGCTGAATCTGGAATCAAAAATTTATGTACTGTCATCGGAAACGTTTAACTGGAAAGATGCAGAATTATCGGAGTTATTGGCATTGAAAGTGTACATGCATCAAGAAAGTACAATAAGAAGGTTTAGTAGTTGAAAACTGTGAGTAGTGAAATGCAGAATTAGGTCCGCTGATCGTGAGAATCAAATATTGATAATTTCGCTAAAAACTAACATAACACCTGCACGTAAGTGCAGGTGCTATGGGTTATTTCCCTTGAGTGTCTAAAAAAGATATTGTGCAGGTACTATGGGTTATTTCTCTTGAGTGTTTAAAAAAATTAGTTATATGAGGTAGAAATAAAAATCCCTTCCACGGACCGTATCATCGATTTTTTTCAACAATCTAAGTATGTCACATGGTTTCCAGACATGAGTTTAACTAACGTGTCAAGTTTCATCAAAATCAATTAAACGATGTAGGAGGAGTTAGCTAACAACGCCACAAACAAACACATACCAATTTTCCACGTATGTAGTAGATATTATATATATCGTTTATATATGAATTTACCTGTCTATTTTTCTTCTATCCTCGTGTATTCTTTCCGCAGAAGAAAGAGTATGCTTGAAACATAAAAGACCTTTCCTTCGATTTTCCCTGAGCGTAAACCTATTACAATATGTTTGGTTTTTTAACGTCATATTCATGTTTTACTGATACTTTATTTTTATACATTTCCTCTAATGTGTAATAATGTATTTGTTTTCCCAAATAATTTGCACTTCATGTTTGAAGCTCTGATGAAACTGTAAGGTGTTACTCAGGTACTGAACAACGATTCGCCACATCCTATATTGGAAACAGCTGTAAGCTAATGCAGTTCATAAGATAATCGTTTATTCTTTTGTCAGATTCTCCCTTGTACACACACACATATATATATATATACACATACACATACATACATATATGTGTACGTGTGCCTGCGCGTACCTGTGTGTGCGTGTGTGCATGTGTGTGAGTGTGTGTGTGTGTGTGTGTGTATTTGTGTGTGTGTGTGTGTGCATGCGCACACACGCGTGTCTGTGTATGCAATCATGCTCTTGTTTTGTTTTGCTACTAGACAAACGTCTCGTTTGCTAATTGGAAACAGGGCGAAAGATAAATTCTAAACTTCTGCCCAGCTGGAAATTATAGACTTGAAAGTTAACTACACGTTCTTTAGACAGGAATATGTTCTCGTTTTCGAAAATCACAACATATATGTACATTCCAGTTTAATTACTTTTCTGTCATGTATACATACATACATACATACATACATATATATATGTATATGTATATACATTTGTATTTAAATGTATATACATGTGTGTGCGTGTATGTGTGTGAGCGTGTTTGCATGTGTGCGTCTGTGTGTGTGTGCGTTTGTGTGTGTATGTGTCTATATATACGTATGCATATACATATGTATATATGCATATAAATATTTATATGTATATGTATATATATATATATGTACTGTGTGTGTGTGTATGTGTGTATGTATATGTATGCATTTATGCACACACATAAATACACACTTATACATATAAAGAATGAGTGAGAGAGAGAGAGAGAGAGATGTATATGTTCAAAATTAGAACATGAGTTCAGTGCAAATTAGATGTATAAATGAGTGTGCTTATTAAGCCGCAGGCATTTAGTGTTATCATTATTCTACTTTTCTGAGTTGCAAAAACTCAATAACAATAACTGTATACATACATACATATAAACATACATACATACACAAACACACACACACACACACACACACACACACACACACACACATACATACATACATATATATATATATATATATATATATATATATATATATATTTGTGTGTATATATCATTCAACCACAGTAGTTGTTGAATATATTAAGTCCACCATTTCGTCAATGGCAGCAGCTTCCAAGCTTCACCACTAATTCAGTTCTAAAACTAAATCGCAAACTGTTAATAGTTTTAAAGAGGTCACCTCCTCAGCTACACTTTGGCATAAAGAGTTTGAGATTTGGTCTAGTAGAAAAAAAGTTGCATCAAAATGTCTGTGACCGCAAGGGGGTGGGCAGTAAGGCAGATATTCATCTTCAATTAGCATAAATTTTTAAATTTCAAATTAAAAGTATACCTTTCTTCTGCTTAAATAATAGAAAAAGGCATGAAGAATTCAGAATCGCTTGTCGCATTGAACAAAAATTAGTAGAAAAATAGTCATGAGGTAAAATGTTACGAAATTTCATGTCAGTAAGTAAAGAAGTAAAGGAGTAACGCTTAGCAATAAGAATAAAGAATATATTTCTAAAATGAAGGTTTGTATTCTTAGGTAGCGAGCTGGCAGAAACGTTGGCGCTCCGGGCGAAATCTTGAACGGTGTTTCGTCTGTCTTCACGTTTTTGTGTTCAAATTTCGCCGAGGTCGACATTGAAGTACAGATTATTTCATTAATTTTCAAACTTCCGATACTGGTAGAACATGTCACATAGAATAGTTTTTATTCTTAATGTTTTTGACAAAATTTTGTATTTTAGAAGCAGTATTTCGTCTGTCTTTACGTTCTGAGTTCAAATTCCACCGCGGTCCACTTTGCCTTTTATCCATTTCATATCTATTCAATTAGACATATAGATTATTTAATTAATTTTTTTTAACTAAGCACTTTCAAACTTCCGATACTGGTAGAAAGTGTCACATAGAACAGGGTTTACTCTTAACGTTTTGGACAAAATTTTGTATTTTAGAAGTTATTTCGTCAGAAGTTAGAGAGTGACAATGGACACATTCGTGTTTGATAAGTGCCAATACACGAAACTCTCAGCTTTTGACTTACTCCCTAACTTCTGCCGATGATATATATACGTATTACATATATATATATATATATATATATATATATATATATATATGTATGTGTGTGTGTGTGTTGTGTGTGTGTGTGGTGTGTGTGTGTGAAGGCGGCGAGCTGGCAGAAAAATTAGCACGCCGGGCGAAACGCTTAGCGGTATTTTGTCTGCCATTACGTTCTGAGTTCAAATTCCGCCGAGGTCGACTTTGCCTTTCATCTTATCGGGGTCGATAAATTAAGTACCAGTTACGCACAGGAGTTGATGTAATCGATTTAATCCCTTTGTCTGTCTTTGTTTGTCACCTCTATGTTTAGCCCCTTGTGAATATATTAAGAAATGATATTACATATATATGTAAAAACATTTTATCACGTAATCGAACCAATGAAAGAGCCTCTACCTGGTCAATCGACACACTAAAAATAGCAGCCAAAATATCCCCCTACATAAATCACACGCCCATTATATGTAATGTCCTAGATTATCCCTAAAAAGACGGTTTACTGAAGGCTGGAATGTCTTTGATACGTTTGCAGTATCGGGGTTGATAAGAGGCTAAATAACAACAACATTATGGTCAATTTCTATATTAACATCCGCACGATTTTCACTAACAAAAAAATTATTTTTTGCGTGGAATCAAGTACCCTGATTCCTAATATGTTGCAAATCCTTTATTTTGGTTCGGAAAAAAATGAGGTAGGGGGAATCATTCGTTGAATGAATTCCTGTGACCTCCTAATATCGCAAAATTTGGTTACTTAAGGTGAGCCTGGTAAATGATGGTTTTGAGGTCTTGTTTGTAACTTTTGGTGAGCCATGGTGCAACCAACAACATGGTAAAAATCCCTGCCATTAATTTGGTGTGGATGGGTAGCATCAAATATCTCAAACACAATATATATTTAAATTAAGCACGAAAAAAATTGAAATATCATTACTTACATGAAAATATTGAAATATTATCTTTCAGTATTTTATAAGGTAAAATATTAAATTATTAATTGACACATTATTAATTATCATATAACAGCAATGCCCGGAAAAATCATGGATTACATGGAAAAATGCGAGCATTATAATGCGAGGATTATAAACCTGGAAAAGTACAGGACAATTTATTACTTCTAGTAAAGTAAAGAATAAGAAACTTTTTACTTAAAATATTGCAGCTAAAATTTATTTTATTACAGTTTACAAAGAACACAAAACTTATTTAAGTAGAATTTGGCTAATTTACTACTTTAAGTACAGAAACAAGTGATTAATTAGATAAACTTACAAATTAGCTGAACAGTTTAAAAGATGAGAATTGTAAAGAGTGATAAATTCGAAGAACTGGCATTCTTTACTGCAATATTTTAAGTAGAGAGGCGTGGTGTACTGACCCAAAGAGCCCGCCTCCTCTAAGACAACGCCTCAGTTCACGATGTGCATTTTGCCCAGGTAAAAGCACAGACCTGCGGCTATGAAATCCTTCCTCATCCCTCTTACTCTTCCGATCTCGCACCATCTGATTTCCATCTCTTTCCAATCACGAAGTCTTTTTTGAAGGAGAAGCACTTTTTGCGTGATGATGAACTTATTTCCAAGGAAAAGTCTAGGCTCCAGGCGCAATCTACAAACTTCTACAGACGGTCTTCACAGCTGTATAAAACGATGGGAGCAGTGTGTCACCATTGGTGGTGGCTATCTAGAAAAAGGATTAATAATTATGCCATGTTCCGTTTATCCCAGCCCTTGGGAAGTGGGTCAGAGGAAATATTTGATGTGTTAATCTTTAATGAACATCCCTCGTATGTATATTGTATGTGTAGAGGTTGTCGTCGACTCACGAACACAATTGGTTCCAACTGACTGGTCGTAAGTCGATTTGGTCGTAAGTCGGTCTATAAGCCTATATAGCTTTGTTTTATATTTTTACATTCTTAAGGTACATTCTCAGGTAAAAGTCACAGACAGCATTCTGTATTATACTATTATACTGGCATTAGTCAAACATTTCGGAGTCTCAAGCATTCGCATTATAATCAAATACGGGGTTGCCTCGATGTTTCCGCGACAGAATAGTCATCCAACACAGTGGCGATTGATAACCAAACCTAGGTGAAGCGTTTGTTAACTGACATCATCCGTAGACGGGTTAATTTCTAAGAAATTAAATCCATTAAATTTCAACTGGACTATTCATTATTGTTGCCGGGATCTGGCGCGTCAATCGTCGTAAAGTCGATGGGTCGTAAGTCGGATAGGTCGAAAGTCGACGACGACCTGTATATATATATATATATATAAACTTGCAGTATCGTCCGGCGTTGCTCGGGTTTGTAAGGGAAATAACTATATAAGCATTTTTAGAGAGTTACTTCCCTTATAGATGCCAATTCGGGCTTTCTGAGCCATTTCTGTTTTGGTGTCTTCAAGCCATGAAGTCGTTGTTCTAAAAGAACGCTGGTGTCCTTGACAACGCATTACGACGTTGATTTCATTACACTCCCTTCCCCACAGCTTCACGAGGGAGGGAAGAAGGGGGAGAAGCAAACACAGGTGTAGGTGTTTGAGCGTGGACGCCAACTCCGCCGCCATCGACACACGAAATATTATGCATTAAAATGGAATAAAAAATGATGTTAAATTATTTTTAAAATCGTAGACTCATCGTAGACGCGCGCTAATAGCCAGACGGGCTCGATATTAATCACGACTATAAGATACCCGAATTTGGTTAAACTGCACCGCAAAATGTGGGAGTAGTTAGGAATCTAAATCGAAGGGGACAGACACTCACACAACTACAGTTTTATATATATAGATATATATGTATGTATGTATGTATGTATGTATGTATGTATGTATGTATGTATGTATGTATGTATGTATGTATGTATGTATGTATCTCTGTGTAAACTGAAAACTGCTTCTGTTTGAATATCATCTTTTGCAGCTGATATAACCCTTTATTCCTACCGAAATTTTGGCCTTCGATCTTCTAGCACACACAAGGGTCTTTCTGCTAAAGTATTAAATCTGTATACCGCCTATGGTTAGACCCAGTTACAAACATGCTTTTTCGTCTCTTCTAAAAGTTTCGCATTCTACATCCTGGATTATATAGTTTTCCGAAATATTCCTCCACAGAACTGCATCCTTCTAGAATTTCCCCTACCATCCATGCTTTTTTTAATTTAGAGAAACTGAACATCAGCTATATGAATCTCACTTGTCTGCAGAGATCAAGGGTGCTGATTCTTCATCTAGCTAATAAATATTAGTCTGTGCGCGTGTGTAAAATTGTTGGCTCTGTTGAGTCTGCCAGTGGCATTTCTCTCTAAGTTGAAAAGTCAATTCCGCTTAATTGCATACCTGATAATTGTATAATTCGGTTAATTACATAACTTTGAAAAATCCGAGCCATTTAGCATCAAATTGATGTAAAATTGACCGGTTAATTGCAAAAGCAAATAACATCAATTTTGGTTAATGTATATATTTTTTCTAATTTTGAGTAAATAATTGCGAAATGTAGCATAAAATTGAACATTTATTTGATGTGATATGAATAAGTGATTCAGAAAGCTTCTGTATTCATGAAAAGTTAAAATTACAATAGTCAGTATTTCATGTTTATAAATGACCGAAAACGAAAGAATGAAGTGAAGTATTGAAGTTACTCGTACTTTTTCAATGAATTAAAGACTATAAGTGTTCAAATTCCAGTGTATTTTGATTTTGTCTTCGTGTTATAGAATTCTTCACAAAACGTAGAAGCAGAAACACATTTTTTTCTTATTTTTATTATATAATTCATATAAATATAACGAAGTTACAGAAACTTACTCCAGAAAGCATATTGAAATCTCTTAACTTATCGTCTGCAACGTAAATTTGGTTAACTCTAATAACTTGCACAAGAATCTAAATCACCGAGAATGTTCAATTAAGTGAAATCGACTCTATAACTACTTGAAATAAATATGTTGTTTTCCTAGAAGCGTGAAGCAATGTGATGTATGATACTTTATTATGTTTCCCAAAAAAGTATGTTGCATTTAGATTTTCTACTTTCTGGCGGTGCTAACAATTGACTGTATGCATGGAGCTCACTAAAGCCAAACAAGTATTTAAAAAAGTTATGACTTTATGCCACCTGAAAGTGTTAAGTATAATGAATAAAATGGAATTAGATATTGAATCTAGAATATTAAGATGGCTGATCTTCGAGATAACTGATTTGATGACTTCTATTTAAAAGAAATCTGTTGTTATAAAATGATATGATAATCACGTCACAAAATGCCAAAGGGATCTGTATGAAAAAGGTTCGTTTACAGATTATATCTGGTCGTAAGCACTTTCATTAGTACATGGATATAATGTATTTGTTTAAACATACCCTCAATTGTTTCATTTCGTGATACAGAATTCTATACTTTATGTTCAGACATTATATATACTCTTCAGACATTATATTACAGTTACTGATAGCGCCAGTCAGAGTGCCTCACTGTGGCTTGACCAGCTAGAAATAGCAGTGAACTCTCTCTCATAACCCACTATATCATCTTAAAATATGTAGGAAAAGCACATGAGATATGTAGTTCTCAGCTTGAATAAAGATGGGATGTTCATTGCTAGAATATTCTTAATCATAAATGCGCTTGATTAGAACTGGTTTGGGGTTAGAACAATAACAACTTAAAAATTACATATTAATGGTGTACCAGGGAAGCAGATCCATTTAGCATATACACTTTCGAAGAAATACACAATAATTTCCTTAAATACCACAAGATATCTATCTATCTATCTATCTATCTATCTATCTATCTATCTATCTATCTATCTATCTATCTATCTATCTATCTATCTATCTATCTATCTATCTATCTATCTATCTATCTATCTATCTATCTATCTATCATCGACCCCCCCTTTTTTATTTTATTTTATTTTTTATTTTTTTTTATTTTTTATTATTTTTTTTTTCTAAACCTTCAAAAGAAAAGCTCTACCTTGTAATTTGTTCTATCTGTGTGCAGCCCTGTGTGGCTAATAAAGAAACATATCTATCTATCTATCTATCTATCTATCTATCTATCTATCTATCTATCTATCTATCTATCTATCTATCTATCTATCTATCTATCTATCTATCTATCTATCTATCTATCTATCTACCTACCTACCTATCTATCTATCTATCTATCTATCTATCTATCTATCTATCTATCTATCTATCTATCTATCTATCTATCTACCTCTCCCACATATATACATACACACAAGTACATTGGAAAATATTCATTTCAGAGATCTGCAACTAGAAATGATTCGAACACTCGTTTTGTGAGATTCTCAGTCCCAAATTCTATTCGAAGTCATCGTAAAAGAAAAGTATTTCAATTCTTCAAATTTATGCATAAATATTGGATTTACCCCTAATAAATGCGGTGAAATTTTGGTGAAATTGCCTCTTCCTGTACGTTACGAGTGATTACTACTATGAAGTAGCAGCTTGAAACCATAATCTACACCCGAAAGAATATATCAAAAACAACTTGTGTATTTTTTTTGGATTGAAACTAAAATATTGAATACCCGTAAGACACCCTCACAATGTAGAATTCCCGAGAAACAGTTATCCTGTGTGCAGACTCTAACACTTCTCCTTCTCTATTTTTCTAGATTTCTAATCTACTAACATTCTATGAAAAAAAAAAGAAAGGAAAAAAACGCACATTCCATGAATTTCTTTCAGAGTGTATTTTATTTTCCATTCATAAGAAATGTTTAACTAATAAATCTCAGGTTATGTCGTACTGTTGGTTTCTAAAAGGAATGAAATAGTGCTTTACATGATTATCACTGACAAGAAATTTTAAGAACTTCGCAATAAACAAACAGGGAAAATTAACATGTGTATTCTATGCATTGTGTCACCATATAATTCATAAATTTTAAATTAAAATTTTTAGCATTACGAAGAAATGATTATTTCCTTTGTAATAATTGTCCACTAGGGAACAACACGAATTTTAATACTACTTGTTCTGATGAATGACTTAATCTTGCCAACCGTTTGTACATCGTTAAACTTCTGGCAAGTCCGTATATAAGCGTTATAGGAAATCTTTTCCAAAGCCCAGTGTAAACCTGAGAGTTTGTTCTATTTCTTTAATTATGAGAATCCTGTTGAAACTCAACTAATTTGTAACGTAATATTGAAGAAATTATCAAAATTCATGATCACGAAGCTGTTCTCCTTGCCTTTGTAAATGTAGAAGATACTACTTACCACTCATATGTTACAAGACCTGGTATAACTGTAAAGCATCAAATCAGTTCACATAATTACCTTTAAATGAATGTTTTGCTCTGATTTAATGGATATGTATTGCATTTAAATGTAGTGTGCCAAATCAATGGATTAATATTTGTTTGATCTTTGATCATGCAGTCAATATTATGTGTGAGAAGTAATGATAATTATATTTGCTGATAATTTGATGCAGTAATTTGTTTAAACTTTCATGATAAAATTAGACCAGTGTAATTAAAGTATTAATCTTCCCTTGAATTTGACTTTGAAAGAAGTTTATAGATATGTATGATTCTTTAATGCCAGAATTGGGCACTGAAGATATTTGATACTTGATGTTTTCCAAAAAAGTAAGATGCGATGTTATGAATTACACATTTATTTTGGAATGATTGTCCCTAATTGGCGATTCAGTGCATGCACAGTTTATATTTTGTATAGTGGCCTTCTCTGTCGTAAAAGGCAGCTGAAGGTCACGCAACTTCTGGATGAACAACTTGGGCTGATAATTTGTTTATAATGATCAAATGTTTGTGCTTTTATTCCCTTCTGGTGGTAATATATTTTGTATATATAACCTTTAAAAAAAAGCTAAAAGTATACTACAAGAAGCTATCAGTATCATATTTTCATTATTTACGTATCTCATACGGAAAGACCTATGCATCAGAGTCGTCTTAATGTGAGCTTGTGTCTTGCCTTGTAGTACGCATCAGTGTAGCTTCAATAATATCCTTCAAATTAAATTATATTCATTATAAATCATCAGTTTTACAACTTCCATACAAGGTGAGAATTCGAATTATTTAATTATATTCTGAGCAGGTTCTGCTACACTATGTCTTTTATTTTTTCTTCAACAACTGCAATTCACATAGTCATATTCGGTCAATCAAGGTTCCCAAAGCAATGCGTTTTAATATGACACATTGTAGCCATCTTAGCTCTGAAATAATTATGAACTTAATTCCAAATGGTTATATATTTGTATAGACATTTTATTGATTTCTGTTCAAAGTGACGTCTAAATAAAAGAAAATAAGAATATCATTTCTTCTCTTTCATACCTTCAACGAATAATGCTTATACTGAGCAATATATATGTAGCAATACACGTATTTAATGCATATAAATGGTTTTTACATAAACAAACTCCCACCACCCACATTTATAGTGGGTATAGTCGATTAAGCTGACCCTAGTATACGACATATATTATTTAACCAACATTGGCATAATGAATGGCAAACTTGACTTTGGAGGTAATACTTGTCTGAATTTAACTCGTTTTTACCACTCTACCACAAAGAAAATTATCGTATTAAATATAAATACTATACTGATCTTTATCTTCAGAGTTTCGCAACTAGTCAAGTACACACAATGCTTGGCTATTGTTGAAAGTGTTTAAATATCATTAGTTCTGACCAGCCAGTTTTAGAAATTATGCAGAACCTGCTATAATTAGCAGGAACTTCGCATAAATTTTACTTTAGCGTACAGTGATTAATTTAAAATTTCTTTGGAATATAACTAGGAGAAGTATAGGCAGCCATTGATTAAACTGAGCTCAATACTTTACATTAAGTCTTTAAATAGTACCCTAAGTATAAAATGATTACACAGTATGTTGGTAGATTGAAAAAAGAGAAAAAAAATGCTATTATGAAAGTTTTTTCCTCTAAAAATATATATACTGTATTTTTCGGCATACAAGTCGAATTTTTCAGAGAAAAATTTATAGTTCAAAATAGTACGTCAACTTATACACCAAGACGAGTTTGGAGTACAAAAAAATTCCATGTGAAATGCAGCAGTATTTCGAAAGGTAGTGTCAGTGTCTGAATGTTTACACTGCATGTTTATACTATATGCAACGTTGACTTATATGCTGGAAAATGCGGTAGAAAAGAATGAAAATTAATAAAATAGAGTTTGAAAGATTGAAAAGAAAAAAAGTCAAGAAAGGAAGACATCAAATATCAATTAACTGAACTAACATAGAGCAATATGTCTACAATCAATAAGAGAAATGTGTTTCAGTAATTACATCGTTTAAGAACTACTTCAACTCTATAAAAATCTGTTTCATTTATTATTTCTTGAGATATCAACGTTTTCCGTGCCCTAATGTGACCTGGTCACAGACTCAGTCCAAGTGCAACTGTTAATCTGCTTGGAGTTAAATTACAAGTCAAACTGAAAAAAAAAATGTAAAAGTATATTTATATAGTTTTTGTGTAACATTTTCGTTACATTTAATTAAAGAAAATTGGTGTAAAATAAACTTGGAGAAAATATTCTGTAAAATTCGAGCCAACAGCGATTTCTGGTTAACCATTCTCACCTTCGTTGCTGTGGATATCAAACAGTTCTATTAACTCTCCTAAAAATTACCGAAATGGTAATTGAGTATTTCTCAGAGGTGATGACTTGAAATCTATATGTCAAACAAGAAATTTGTTTTATTTCTTCGACCAAGCAAAAAAAAAAAAAAAAAAAAAAAAACAGTAAAAAAGCAAGTTTAGGGAAAGAGGAATTATAAAATTGTGACATTCATAATTTCCATAAAAAAATAATAGCAGAAGAAAATTTGAATGGTTCACACGCAGGAGTGGAAACCATGCTCGAAAGGATATTATCAATGTTACCTAAACAACTGAAATGCGAACTTGAATCGCAATAATTTTTCACCGTTGGACGTGTTAAAAGTAATTTCTTTCTTGGGTACGGGTAAGAAAATTGAAGTGAGATAAAAAGAAAGACATTGTGCGGCAATCAGTGTGTAAATAAATAAAGTGTAAAATGGTTTCGAAAAGGAATCGAGACTAAATGTTGTCGTTGTCTCAAAGTCGTCTACTGAAGTTATAAAATAAAAAAAAAATTTTTTGGACAAGTCATGAGGGCAATTTCCACAAATTACATTATTTATATATATAGATTATATAGTTATATAATCAATAAATTGACCTCTCAATCGACCCGAATCTCTTTATTTATTTATTTATTTATTTATTTATTTATTTATTTATTATCATTGTGTTTACAAAATATAAACCTGGTATTTTAGAGATAAGATTAAAGCGTTTTGTTTTTCTAATAGCGCACATCAGAATAAAAGATAATTGAAATTTTGTTTAGAAAACTATGAAACAAGGAAACAAAGCGAAAACAATTTCTGTTCTATTTGTACAACAAACGAAGAGCGCAGCGATCAAATGTTAATTAATTGTGTCCTTTTATACATCAGTATTACAAATAGAGAGATACTAAAGGACGAAGTTATCTCATTCAGCAGAAAATATAAAAACGTGGCTAAATATTCGAATTGCTTGGATTACAAATAACTATAGTTAAGTAACCAAAGATGTTCTCATTTATCTTACTATAAATTCATTTAACATGGATGGTTGTTGCTAAAAGAATGTTTTATTCTTACTTACGAACACTCGCTCCTACTACTGGCTCTTACATTTCATCTTATTGACCCCAAGAGTTGGGGTAGGAATAAAAAGTAAAGACGGCCAGCTAAAAAATGAAAAAGTTGACACCAATTTGCTAAGGACTTGGTATCTTTGACCTTTATTTTGTCAAAGCAAAAGAAATCAAATAATACCAAAAAGCAACAAAAATACTGTCACATCTTGCGCCTACCTAACAAAAGAGAAACGCTTACAGTCTTGTTTGCAAAGTTCTACATGCATAAATAAATT
>NC_042997.1:99499942-99502442 GCF_006345805.1 Octopus sinensis | reverse complement strand
CGACCATGTAACAGGTTGTACTGGGTTACATGTTACCAGTAGCACTCGAAAGTGACCTGACACAACTCACACACACATACATACATACATACATACATACATACATACATACATACATACATACATATATCTGTATATATCTCTCTCTCTCTTTCTTTCTTTTGACAGTGACTTTGACAGCTAAACCATCATCGGACTGTCCGATGATGAGTTAGCGGGCCTAAACTTCGAAGTCACAATGAATACTACTCTTGTTAAATAATAATAAATTTGTAATCTACCAAAATGTAAAACTGTCTTTATTATAGCCTAACAACGAGCACACACACACACACACACACTTGCACAAACACACACATACACGCATGCATGCAAGCGCACACATTCACAAACTCACAAACGCATACAGGCACAAACATACACACACACACGCACAAACGCACGCACACACGCACACAAACACACACACATAAGTAGCTGTGGCACCTGAAGAGACATCTACCTTGTAATTGACGTCAAAAACATCAGATTCATAAATATTAATAATCTTAAATAATATCTTATGAATATGAAAAAATCATATCAAAAGGACAGGTGGGATGCAGGAACATATACTTTCTCTCTACTCCTTTACTTGTTTCAGTCATTTGACTGCGGCCATGCTGGAGCACCGCCTTTAGCCGAGCAATTCGACCCCGGGACTTATTCTTTGTAAGCCTAGTACTTATTCTATCGGTATCTTTTGCCGAACCGCTAAGTGACGGGGACATAAATGCACCAGCATCGGTTGTCAAGCAATGCTAGGGGGACAAACACAGACAAACCAACATACACACACACACACACACACACACACACACACACACAACACACACACACATGTATATATATATATATATATATATATACATATATACGACGGGCTTCTTTCAGTTTCCGTCTACCAAATCCACTCACAAGGCTTTGTTCGGCCTGATGCTATAGTAGAAGACACTTGCCCAAGGTGCCACGCAGCGGCACTGAACCCGGAACCATGTGGTTGGTAAGCAAGCTACTTACCACACAGCCACTCCTGCGCCTATGTTGTGATGTATTAATAAAACCTAAGAATTTCCATCACAGGATTTGTTGAAGGTCTTGAAGACTTGCATGCATAGCGGGCTTACTACCTGCAGCCTACGGTACCATGCTATCTGTTCTTGTAAGCTATCTAATACATTTCTGATTAACCTGGCCGTGCAAGGAGGCAGACTTTTTGTGACAGTTCTACTGGGCATTCTATTCCAATCACCTTTATATTCTTCTTGGTGCCTCCTGACACTGTTCCCAAGGACTCAACAACAACGACAATAATAATAATAATAATAATAATAATAATAATAATAATAATAATAATAATAATAATAATAATAATAATAATGATGATGATAATAATAATAATAATAATAATAATAATAATAATAATAATAATAATAATAATGATGATGATAATAATAATAATAATAATAATAACAACAGAGCTCAATGCTAAAAACAAGATAATAGGTATCAACACTTTAGCTGTCCAAGTTATAAGTTACAGCTACAATATCCTTAACTGGACACGAAATGAACTGTCCAAAATAGATAGGAAAACAAGAAAAATACTGACAGGATCTAGGATGCATCACCCAAAATCTGACATAGAAAGACTATATATACAACGTATAGAAGGTGGTAGAGGCCTTATACAGCTGGAAAACTACTATAAAATAACCACCATAGGACTGCAAAAATACCTACTTCAGAAGGAAGGAAAACTGATCCAGATAGCAGCAAAACACGAGCAAAACAAAAAACTGTTCTCAGTATTTAAGGAAGCTGACAAATACAAACAAGAAATCATACCACCTAATAAACACAAAGAAGAAGAAGAAGATGATGAAGAAACAACAAAAGCTATAAAACAAATGAAATCCAAACTAAAAATAGAACAGCAACGAGCCATGATAAAACGATGGCAAGAAAAGCCCCTTCATGGTAAATACTGCACTAAACTAAACGCAAAAGAAATAGACAAAGAAAAATCCCAGCAATGGTTGAGAAGCTCAGGACTCAAAGCAGAAACAGAGGGATTTTTAATTGCAGCACAAGACCAAAGCCTCCCCACCAGAAATTACCAAAAACATGTAATGAAAAGAAATATTACAAGTAACTGCAGAATATGTGGAGATGGACAAGAAACAATAAATCATATTATCTCTAGCTGCCCAGTCCTGGCTAAGAAGGAATATATTCACAGACACGACAGAGTTGGAACCTACATACATTGGAAGCTATGCCAACATTATGGAATAACAACAGAAAAAAGATGGTATAGGCACACACCAGAAAAGGTCACAGAAAACGAGAAAGCAACCATACTCTGGGTATGCCGATACACACAGATAGAGAAATTAAGGCCAACAGACCAGATATAGTTGTCAGAGATCATGAAGAAAAAAATGCTTTTTAATTGATG
>NC_042997.1:99424942-99497442 GCF_006345805.1 Octopus sinensis | reverse complement strand
TTCGTTTTACATACATGACAAACGTTCATAGAAAATATGTTATAAATTCATATTAAAACCTTGTAACCAAAAGAAGTAGCAATATTTCTAAAGCAGAGACGAGGGTTAGCATGGACTATAAGGGAGTATACACTTTGGAGACTTCAGTTTGGTACCACCATGCTCTGAGTTAATATTGAAGTCCGTTATCAGCTGCACATTTAATCCATTCTCAGCCGATAATTTATACACCAATAATTCATTAGATTTGTTTCAATCGTCTTTATTTCCAACGGTCTTATTAAAAGAAATTACTATAAATTTCAGTGGTTACTGTTTAGATTATGTAACCTGATGAATTTGACTCGGTAACACTTTTTGAACAGTGCTTTTTCTTGAAGTAAATGCTTTTCAATTTGAACAAATATCATACTTTAGTAACTCCAGTGAAAAAGAAAACTGAATTAAAACATTCAAATCGATCAAAAACAATTACTCAAGAAGCCTTTTTGATTGAAGAGAGAGCTAATCAAGCTTTGCAAAGAAATTACAAGCACTGAACTGGGAAACAATTGTAGAAGTTAAAAGAGGAGGAGGGGAAACTTTAAGAGAATATTTCTAGGGAAAGTACTGGCTCGAAACAGAGGGGAGTAAAGAGAATGTGTTCGTAGGCTGACGTTGGGAGGAAGTAAGATATATGGAGGGAGAAATCATTAAATATTTTTCCCGAATGATCGGAAAAATATAGCGTTTATACATTAAATTATCAAAAAGGAAAAAAAATCACTGAGGAATAATCAATCAGATTTCTGCTCTAAACTTTCAAGAAATCATCGAATAAAAGTCAGACAAGAGAAAAAGATAAATTTTTATCTTTTTGTTAGCTTTGATGCTATATCCTCTTGTATCCAAGCAGCCATTAGCTTATCGGTAAGCTGAGCTGATATGTCTACTTTGACATGAGTTTTCGATCAACGCACACACATCTCTCTTGTGTGATGAATGGAAGTTGCATATTCATTTAAAATTCTCTTTCATTCTTTCGTTTTTTCTTCTCTGTGTTTCACGCATACACACGCTTGTGCGTAACGAATTATACATGCACATATAATATAAGTTATGAACGCACACACATATACGCATACACATATAAATACGATATAAATACACGCATATTTTATATATTATATGCATACACGTATGTATTATACAATATGATGCAAGATATTTATTTTTTATATACGCATACACATATAAATACGATATAAATACATGCATATTTTATATATATGCATACACGTATGTATTATACAATATGATGCAAGATATTTATTTTTTATATACACATACACATATATACGCATACACATATAACTATGATATAAATACATGCATATTTTATATATTATATGCATACACGTATGTATTATACAACATGATGCAAGATATTTATTTTTTATATAAAGCAGTATAAACATGATAAGCCAGAAAGCAAGGACATATCTGTTAATGGTAATCGAATCTCTTGCTTGCCAGGGAAACGCAATCACCATTAAGTGGTAAATGTCTTTCTCCCTTGGAATCTCACCTCTTGATGGAGTTGTGGGAGCGCCGTCGTAACGTACGGCGTGTCTTGGGCACACTAAAACGTTATGTGAGTGTGTTTGTAAGTGTGTGTGTGTGTGTGTGTGTGTGTGTGTGTGTGTGTGTGTGTGTGTGTGTGTGTGTGTGTGTGTGTGTGTGTGTGTGTGTGTGTGTCTGTGTGTGTGTGTGTCTGTGTGTGTATGTGTGTGAGTTTGTATAAAATCAGTTATTTGATCCTCGCGGAAGAAATTTACTGTTGGGATTACCTGCTGCTGTTACTACTACTACTACTACTACTACTACTACTACTAACTACTACTACTACTACTACTACTACTCTTTTGTGTGTGCGTGTTAGAGTGCACGTTTAGGTCAGAAAGTCCTTATTTTGTTGGAATCAGTTCATTTAATGTGCAAAGAAATCATTTACGTTTACTCATAATAAAAATTTTGAAATCCTTTATTATATCATAATTACTTTTATTCTTAAGGAATACTTCATATGATACTGCCAGAAAGACTTTTCAGTTGACGGGTTTTAATTTGTACTATTCTTTCATAATTAAAAAAAGATTGTTTTTGAATTCAGTTGCCGTACATTTTCAATATATCTCAGATGTGAAGAAAAAGAAAAACTGAATATTATGATCTTCGAAAACTGTTTAGACAGAGTGGACAGAACTATTATCATGTTAACATACTGATATCTTAACTAGATCAGTGATGGTACATGAAGCAAAGATGAATATCTTGTACGATTTTTCGTAAAAAGCAACGTAAAAGAAAGACAAGAATTTTGCATCCTCTATGAAAATGGCTGCAACATAGTGGATGTGAGACTCTATTGTCTTTCTTTTATTTACCTTCTATCTTTTATTTCCCTTCTGATGAAGGAATCTATCCGAATCGTTGGCTACTACACTCTCCATGGCTATTTTTCTGTACGCTTTCTACTGCTATTTACAAATAACACAAATCTTGTCAACACTGAAAACCACAGGCTTCCTTGGATTGTCTTTTATTTGCAAGATTTTTTCTCTTGTTATATCGTTAGCAACACTTATAGAAAATGAATGGTCTACCAAATCCAAACCTACGCATTAGCTGTGGTCATTCTTCCCCGAAATCTTCATTCATCTTCTCATACATTTATAAATGGTTACCTAGGAAAAGTAAAATACCGATATTTCTTCAAAAATATCTTTTCGGAGGATATTGAAGTCCTTTTCAAGAAATTGCTTTCTGTCAGTTGAGCATTTTTTTCAAAGTAATTGATCTTTTCTGATACAGCGTTTTAACGAATTCTTGATTCTTCCACATACTTTCCCATTCTGTGTTTGAATACAATTCTTTCGTCATTTGTTGCAAAATTTAGTGATAAAGAACTGATGGTTCGCTTTGTGTCACTGTTGATGATAGCTTTGTGACCTTTCGTTGAGTCTCATCATTCCCTTTATTATCACTTATATATACATGTTTATGTATTTGTTTTGTAAGATTCCTGATGTGAATTCGTGTGTTGAAACAGATATTGTTATACTTGGGGATAGAAAGTTGGTGATGAGGTCACAGGATGTGAGCCGAAAGAGCTTTGGAAATGAGACTAAAATAACAATAATAAAGGGGAAGCGAAGACCAAATATATAGTGTGTGTGTGCTTAATTGGCAAAATTTGACCATATATATATATATATATATATATATATATATATATGTATATATGTATGTATATAACATTATATATATATATACATATATAACAATATATATATATATATAAAACAATATATATATATGTCTTGTTATACTTGAGGATGGTCAAATTTATATCAATATTTATATCAATTTTTATTTATTTTTAGCATAAAACTTCGACCGTTTGAGCAATGACTACTGACGATGCTCATAGAATAGGCGAAACTAGGCCTGTTCTGGTGATCGTAGAGACTGTCATGGGGCGGTTAACTTCACTGTCAGTGTATGTATGTATGTATGTATACACACACACACACATATATATATTGCACTCTTCTTACATCATTAAGAGTTTTTAACTCTTATTAGAAAAGGAGGTGTTTCAGGACCCTAAGTCACATTTAGAGACGATTCAATTTTTTCTTTATGGTATTACATTGCGCCTAACTGTTTATATTAATTTTTATTATCTCTCTCTCTCTCTCTCTCTCTCTTTATATATATATATATATATATAATATATATATATATATATATATAATATATATATATATACAGGCTGCGTAAGGTATTTGAGGACATACCTTCTTTTGGGTCATTGCTGCAATTTTTGCTAACTCTGTATAATCTTTGTTCCAGAAAATAATAATGGCAGGCCCTCAGCTTTCTCAAGGAATAGAGAGGCATATTGTTATTGTGGTTATAAACGCAGAGTATAGCGATTTAGAAATATTTCGATTTTTAAAAGCTGCCAGATCTTTCGTCTACAAAGCTTTTAAGGAGTTAGACACCAATATCAAAGCATAAAAGGCATTCTAAACGCTCTGAAATAATCAGAATACCTGAATTTATTCAGGAAGTTCAACAGACCATTGATTACAATCCCAGAAAGTCCATGAGGTCAATTGCAAAAGATCTACATGTGTCAGAAGGAACAGTTAGAAACGTCCAGGAAGACACCAGCTATAAGTCTTATACGATGAGGAAAGGTCAATTTGTCAAAAAAGCAAACGAAAATCATTACATCAGATATAAAAGGTTCTTAAACAAAGTGAAAAATCCAGCAGAAGATTTGATTCGGTTTTTCTCAACCGAGAAAAAGCTTCGACCAAGATCAAAAAGCTAACAGAAGAAATGACAGATGGTTATGTGAAGACCCTTCTGAAGTTCCAGTTGTTATGTATACAAAATTTCCTGCAACTGTCATGGTTTTAGGGATTGTCAGCAATGAAGGACATGTGGTACCTCCTTACTTCTTTCTACAAGGCCTTAAAGTTAACTCTGCCGCCTAGATTGGGGTCCTGGAAACAATTGTTGAGCCCTGGATAGACAGTGCATGCAATGGAAGGCTATATGTATTTCGGTAAGTCTCTGCACTATCACACATGGCTCTAGTAACAGGAATGGATGCCTGAAAATTCTCATGATCACATAACCCCTAACATTTGGCCTCCTAATTCCCCAAATCTCCATCCATTGTGGAGCGTTTTTGAGAGAGAGTTCAATGAACGCCGATAAAACAAAAGATTCTTTGACAGCTGCCATAGTCAGAGTAATGTCTAAAATGAACCAGGACCACTTGATTGGAGCATGTAGATGATTTAGACTCATATAGAACCAGTTGTTGAAGCTGAAGGTGGCTTTATTCTTTTATACTCTAGGCACAAGGCCTGACTTTTTTGGGAGGGTGCCAGCGATTTGATCGACCCCAATACGCAACTGGTACTTAATTCATCGACCTCGAAAGGCTGAAAGGCAAAGTCAACCTCGGCGGAATTTGAACGTAAAATGAAGGAGGCTTTATTGAATAATGTTCTTTTGGTACTTGTGTGTGTGTGTGGGTTCGTATGCGCAGTGAAAGGCTGCTTTGTGCCTATAAAAGAGTTTAGTCAGCTGTCTGTAATTTCCTGAACCTTTTTTGAGTTCCATCATACTTTTGTTTAAATTTCATATGACCGTGAGATATCGTCTGATGATATTAGTGCCATTCATTTTAGCGAGTAGAAAAGAAGTACCTTCTTTTTGGTGTTATCGAGAAATACCCCTCCCCACACACATGTGATAGGTAACGTAATGTCCAAGCTTTTAGCTTTTGTCATCAATTGTAAGAAACTTTGTGACAAATATTTATGTTCTTTGGTAGTCGTCATCACATCTAAAATGAAACTTTTGCGCTGTTCAATCACATGAACATATTAAAAATTCAAATATTAAAGGAAGCTGAGTAAACCTTAACTATGTAATGACACAAAAACAAAAATACAGAGAACTAATCGAAACAAAACAGTTTGTATTTTTAACAAGTAAATCCATGACCATATTAATTGACTCCTATCAACCATATTAACTGACTCTTATCTACCATATTAATTGACTCCTATCTACTATATTAATTGACCCGCTTCCACCATATTAGTTGACTCCTATCTACCATATTAATTGACTCCTGTCTGCCATGTTAATTGACCCCTATCTATATGCTAATTAACTCCTATCTACCATTTAAGAGACTCCTCTCTACCATATCGACATCTTTCTTCCATATTAATTGCCCCATATCTTCCATATTAATTGACTTCTATGTTTTTCGACTGATTTTTACTTCGATGTTTTGGATTTTTTTAATCAGGAAAAATGACAAGTACTTTGAAAGTTTTCTATTACGCTGAATTACATCTATACACACAGTTTGCCATAAACCCATGTGCACATACAAATGATTGCAAGAAACTGCCCGAAGATGCTGAAAAATGTATTGTATGTACTGGAGTGTATATTTTTTAATACCCGGCCTAGAATTCTACTGCTTCCTTACCCGAGTTTCATGTCAGCTAAAGCCACATAACCGCTGTAGGGTGATACTTTATACGACAACAGAAATGGATTTCGTTTTCTGATAAATTAAATGCTGATTTTGTTTTAATCATGGGATTCAATTCCAACAATTTAAGGCTATGCTCTATAAATACTTACACACATCCAAGAGAGTTTCACAAACATACTCATACATACAGCAGACTCTCACAAACATACTTACACTTGCAGAAGTTGTACATCAAAACGAGGGAACACTTGGAATATTAAATATGGATAAAGCTTAACTTGACAAATAAAACAATAATAACAAATCGAATAAGTTTATTATAGCGAATTATACAAGTGATTCAGTTTATAACTGACAAATTTATATCAAAATAAAACTACCATCAGATTACGAAAAAGCGAGTGGGTGTACAAGTGGAAAATTGCGTACAAGAAATTTCCCTGAACAGCTGCGTATTGATTTTCTCTTCACTTTCTCGACGTAGTTAAGGGAAAAGTAAAATAATCTATAGAATAGTATAACATGAAAATAAATAACAGAAAAAAAGGAAAAAAAAAAGGAAAAAAAAAAAGAAAAGCTAAATGTTTTCATGAGGCATAAAAACTTACCAAGTCGTTAGATAACTTCAGATTCTGTAGTGCTAAGGAGATTAGAGGAGATTTTGTTTTACTTTTTATAGGACGCTAGTTTGTCGAAGTTATAATTTCCAGAAAATCTGATGCCTATTCAATAGAGCAAAAACTAAATTCTCTATATGTCAGTTTTCATGTTATGTAGAGTCAAGCGTCCTGTCCAAAGACAGAATGAAGTGCTTCTAGCGGATATCAAGTCACTGCATATCCTTTAGTATTTCAATACATCATTTCAACTCAGTCATTATAAACTCTTTGAACACTATTTTTTTCTGAATATCAAACAGATCAATTTCTTTAATTGCGAGTACACAAATGCACACACAACTGCAAACTGTACCGGAGTCATTTTTAATATAAGATCACTGATATTTGTTCTGTTGTTTACAAAGTTTGAGTCAGGTCCAACGAAATAATTTTCACGGTGAACAGGGTGCCTACAATTTCCATCGCTTTATTCCCAAAGCGTAATAACCTCTTGTTTAAGTACAGGCCTTCAGTCAATATTAGAAAACTGAAATTCGTATTAACTAAAATTTGATCACTAATAAAAATTTTTTAAAAATACATTGAGATTACATATTTTTGAACGTGTCTCTGTCTCAAAATAGAATTGCAACTTTCGTAATACTGAAGATTTTTAAACGAAATGGGTTAGATTTCATCCCGGTGAAGGGTAAAAACACCGCGAGTTCTGTAGCTCTGTAAGTTATTGCAGAGATAACTCAGTACTGTGGTATTCATAGAGTCGGATAAGACTAGATTGTCATGTTCCTATTGAAGACGTTTTCGAAATCCCACTTTATGGTGGTGATTAGTATCTGGTGAGATGAATCAAAGTCATATACAAATCAAACTTGTGTTCAGATAGTTGAAGAAGGATGAATAGAGGGGAAAGTATTTTTGCTAGCAGATACTACTTTCTTGTGTCGAATGTAGTAAAATGATTTTTCTGATGTTATGAAGTAAATTTACATTTGTTTAATATCTCAAGTCAAGGAGATTGTAAAAATATGTGACGTACAAAAGTAGGATTGCAGTTCAGTGAGATACATGTGCATCGATTAACTAACGAGAAACTTGTGCCAAATCCCCTCGGTCATATTAGCTCTATATTTGTGTGAGTTTAGTAGAATGACATAAAAGCTGCTAGTCAGCTGTCAAATACAGAAATTCAATTTCCTTTTAAGTAATTTCATTTCACTTATACCAGAAACTTAAGATATGAATCCGTAAACAGGCAGAAAGGTTTTAGCAATAAGATTTGCAACCGACTTCCTATGTAAGACAACGAAGCCTTCAGTGGGAATATAATGACTCATTAAGAGTGAGGAAAAGTTTTGCTAATAAAATTGACGCCAAATACATTGTGTTGATCAATATCAATGTTCCTTCGTTCTATTTATTACATGAAAGTTGTTTAGTTATCAGAACGTTGTATGAAAGAATATTTTTTGTCATATATATATAGCCATAAACTGTTAGTTAAGTATATTGTCCCGCGAGTAAAAACACAATAACGCACAATGCTATTAAGCTAAAACATATGTACTGAAGTCTAACAAGCCAATTTTACACTATTTCGTATTTCGTTTGAAGCCAACCAAAACATGATCCCAGATGTAATACTTCCAGTATTTATTTCAGTCATAAAATGACTTCTATTCTGATTTTACAACGTGCTTATTATCTTGCACATGACAGATATTGAATTGAAAAACCGTTCTCTAGGGACAATAGAATTTAATACGTTCATGACATCTGTTTTTACCTTTTATTTGCTTTACTTGGAAACAGTAATTATTATTATTATTATTATTAATATTTTTATTATTATTATTATTATTATTATTATTATTATTATTATTATTATTATTATTATTATTATTATTATTATTATTATTATTATTATTATTATTAATATTATTATCTATTACCATCATCATATGTATTTGTTATGTAGTCAGCTTAAAATACGACTTTCTACAAGTCAAATGCAGCCGTGTAATTATCAAGCAGTTCTGTTCATGTCATTCGGAGGAGATTGGAGAGAAATTGGTTTTAGATAAGAATTATTGCAATGAATATTTATTTCGTCGATTAAGTATGCATTAGGGATTCTAAAGGGAATCAAGCTTTCATTAATCATTGAGAGTATTCTGTCTTCAAAGATTTATAAAAGTATATTGCAATGATGTTGAAGTTATTTTTACAGTTTTTCCCAATTTTCAGCGACACTGGGCAGAAATTGTGTAAAATCATCGTAGTTGGTATATCCATTTATTTACAAAAAATTAATTCAAAACCAAAGGAAAATCGATTGAGCTGTGATGGTTCCAATCGAACAACAAATATGTTGTAAGTGCAAGGCATCTTGTATCACCGGGTATTTTAATTCGACATGTTACTACTACTACTACTACTACTACTACTACTACTACTACTACTACTACTGCTGCTGCTGCTGCTGCTGCTACTACTACAACCACCTCTGCCTCCTCAACCACAATCATCACCACCACCACCACCACCATCACTACTACTTCTACTACTAGTAACACCACCACCACTACCACCACCACAACCACCACCACCACCACCACTACCAAAACCACCACCACCACCACCACCACCACTACTACTACTACTACTACTACTACTACTACTAGTTTTCAATGGAACGAAAGCCTCAATCAATTTAAATTGGATTTGAATTCAGAAAGGCGTGGATCCAAGTGATGTACAACAAAACATGGACAATAGATTGAAATAAACAAGTTTTAATCAAAATTTCCATAGGGGAATGTCATGAGTGAGCTGAAGATGATAGAGGGTGGGAGTAGGGATGGGGCAACACAACTGCTCAGTTTAACACTGCGATTAACTGCAACAACTTTACCGGCATTCTTTCATCTTAATAGAGTTCAGATAGTTTATCTAATTCAACCGCTCTTCTTCTTCCACCTTCTTTTTCTCATCCTTCTTAATATCTTATTTGTTAAACAACCACAATTACTATACGTGAAATGGAAAAGGTAAAGGCTATCTTCTCGAGTCGTGCCGATTCCATGGCGTATAAATTCCGCACCTAGATGGGATTCTGGTCCTTCGCAAGATTACTTATTTTTGCCAGCTGAGTGGACTGGAGGAACATGAAATGAAGTGTTTTGCTCAAGAAAACAATGTATCACTGGCCCCAGGAAACGAAACCACAATATCATAACCACTAAGCCACGCGCCTCCACTTATGTGAAATTGGGTAGATGGAAATCATGTGGAAGCTCATTATTTAAATCCTCCCTGTTCTAGAAAATTAGATCCAATCATTGCCCTGTTCAACATCACCATTCCTCCAGCCTTTCACCAACCAGTCTTGGATGCCTTGCAAAAATGTCACAAACGCTACTCCATGAAATTGCTGCAAATATTCACAATAAAAAATGGGTTCAACCAACGGTTTTAGCAACTACTTCTTAGAATAGTATTGCGTAAACTTCAGTCGTACTGCAGTTTACATCCTCCTTTTCGTTGAGAGTAAGCAACAGGTATCCTATCATCGAATGCATTCCCTCTCAGATATCAAGAAGCAAGATTGTTAATGACGTTTCCAGTGGCATACAGTGGCATAAAAAAATAGAACGAATATATTTATATAAGATCATGAAGAAATACAGCAAGTGCTAATATTTAAAATGAGCAAGTTCTTTAATAGCAATGGAAGTTGAATAACTAGAAGTCATAATTTTGTGGGTGGAATTGGATAAGAAGCTGTGGGTAGAATTGGATAAGAAGCTATCAGTGGAATTCCAAATAGTATCAACCTCTCGATGCAGCAGATGAAACTATGAATAAAAGGAAAATAAACGGAAAAATCCAATGTCATAAATGGACTTTTTAGAATTTTTAAAGCCAGACGCTAAAACTTTATCGAGCATTTTACCATTAGCGAAATATTAAATAAAATAGCATAAAAAACATCAATGAAAACAAGACTAAGTGAATAAAATTACGGGTAAATTGTGTTAAAAATAGCCAACAGTAGCAGAATCACTTATTATTTCATCATTTTCACAAATTACATTTGTCTAAGTTTAAGATCTTTATTATTCATATCCTTTGGACAGGAATAGAATTAATATGATAGTTATATTGATGCGAATATTTTATAATATAACACAAACGCAAAGGAATTTAGAATACTGCCGTAGCAGAAGTGACAGGTTGCCCAACTAAACGCCTTGCTCTATATATTATCATGGTGCTTGTATCATTTGCGTGCAAATGTCACCGAGATCGACTTTGCCTTTTTTTATAGCAGAGAAAAATAAATATATACTAGTAATATACCAAAGTTGATTCAATCAGTTACATTGTTCTACAATCTTCTACAGCTACAAATCTTATATTAATATATGAAATAATGGAAAGACGCATTACTTCAGATATGAGCAACCGTTTTCGTGAGGCGAGTCGCATAAGACATCCATCTTTGTGTCGCACTACTAAAATATTCAAGGTAATGTTTCTCTAGATAAGCTATTTAAAAAGTGCTGCAGGCCTCAGGTTGTTCATGTCTGCATTAGATAATATAGTACTAAATATATTTTGCTGGAAAAAAATTTGGAATAATCATGGGTAGAACATATTTCACTATAGGCCAGGGTTAATTCGGAGTTAAACAACAACAACAACAACAACAAACACAACAGCAACAACAACAGTTGACACAGCGGGTGGGAACGTTTTCTCATTTTCCAGTAGAATATCGGAAAAAAATGATGCTTTATGATGTAGCTGTCAGGTGGCTTATACTGCAATCGTCGCTTTGGTCAGTGATTAAAATGATATGTTCCCAAATGGTGAAGTGGAAAATGAGGAGTTTGCATTCCAAGCGAACAAAATACAGGCCCTCCGTCGTTTAAGATTGACTATGAATTGAGCAGGATTAAGCAACGTTTTTTTTTAGGAACACTAGCAAAATTCCCCATGTCTGTAAGTCCCCGCTTTTCACGCTACCGATATACATCTCAGGGTGAGTCGCCGAATTAGTCGATACAATTCTTTGCTGCAGGTGTTGCTGTCAGAACGTAAAGAACCAGAAGAGGTGCAGTAAAGCATCACTCCGACCTTGCAATATTTCCGCCAAACCACCGTTATGGTTTGGTAAAATTTTATCGACTCTGAAAGGATGGAAGGTAAAAATTAATCTTTATAGCATTTGAACTGACAGAGCAGAGTGTTGGAACAAATATTGCAAGATATCCTCTCCCACGCTCTAATGATCCAGCCAATTCGCCATCTTAAAACACTATTTTAGGGAAACACTATCTCAAGGGAAAACTATATACGGCATTTTATGGTATATCATATGCACGTTTTCCAAAAAGATAAAAAGTCCCAAAATACCATCCTGGGTCATGTATGAGAAGTTGGGTCTCCCATAAGCTTTAGTCATTACCTTGAAGGGATTAGACCAGTAGTTCTCAACCGAGGTCCATATGGACCTTGAAGGATCCATATAAGATATTGTTAAAATTTGTGCAAGAAATTGGTCTTACTTCCACAATACATAAAATATTTTAATAATGTTTTGAATACAATTCCTAGTTAAATTTAATTATAAAAATACAACAGGAATTTTTAAACATCGACTGGCTATGGAGGGCCACCCGACTAAAATTGGAATCAAAGGGGTTCATAGGAAAATGAAAGGATGAGAACCACTAGTTTACACGAACAGATTGACCCCAGTATTTAATTTTTAAGACTGATACTTATTCTATCTAAGGTGCTAAGTTACGGGGACGCAAACAAACCAACATCAGTTGTCAAGCGGTTTCAGAGATAAACACAGAGATACAGAGTAACTCATCTAATATGGGTGGGTTTTGCTTTTATAATTCCCTGTTTTGTTTCGTTCAAGTTCTGTAGCTATTTGCATCTGCAAAATAGCCTGCCGTTTTATTCATGTCATGTTTGATGTACCTGCATATTATTATTACATGTCATATGGGTAACGTTCTCAAAATCTATTGATCATTTGGTCGGTCTTGATGGACTGCACTGGCTCAATAAGTATGATAACAACTGCAAAGATACCAGGTAATTCCATGTCAACCATTTTGGATTTCCCTACACACAAAATTTTCTGCACGTAAATAACTGCTTGAATTTTTAACCAGAAGGAGGATGACCTTGGTTTAATATTAAACGTGTAATTGGTATGAAGTGAAGAGTAAGAAGCAAATTGAATTTAAGAAGCTTGCTTAGAGCCACTCCAAGATTTAGTAAGATAAAACGTTCAGAAAAGAATCCTGAAGTAAACTAAATATTTAAATAGAAAAGAGGCTTGCCACAATGCAAATATATTAGCGTGGATGTACTTGAGCACGTTTTTCTCTCATTCTCTCCCTCTCAATTTCTCTCTCTCTCTCTCTCTCTCTCTCTCTCTAATTGCTTGTGCATATATGTACGAACTCATATATGTTCATGAATTTTCTTTCTTTACTTTCTAGTATTAATATGTATACATAGATATGTATGTGTGTATATGTATGTGTGTATATGTATGTGTGTGTGTTCGTGTGAGTTCAAATGTGAGCGCGCGTCTGTGTATGTACGTGCATGTGTGTGTGATAGAGAGAAAGAGAGAGAGAGAGAGAAAGAGAGAGAGAGAAAGAGAGAGAGAGAGAAAGAGAGAGAGAAAGAGAAAGAGAAAGAGAGAGAGAGAGTACATCTGTGCGTATTTTGTAGAAAAATCTACTTACATAAATCGGCGAACAATACAACATACTAAAGAAATACTCGCATATATGTGCGCACATGTGTTTAGGGTTCGCAGTAGTAAGGTTTCAGTTTCGATTCTGTTTTGTGGCATTTTGGGCAAGTGAATTTCATATAGGTTTCAAACTTTGGCTACAAGGCCAGCAATTTCAGGGGTGGCAGATAGTCAATTACGTCAATCTCCATGATCAACTGGTACTTATTTTATCGACTCCGAAAGGATGAAAGGCAAAGTCGACCTCGGTGGAATTTGAACTCAGAAAGTAAAATCGTACGAAATACCGCTAAGAATTTTACCCGTCATGCTAACGATTCTGCCAGCTCGCCGCCTTAGATGAGTTACATATTCTTTTCTACACAAGGCACAATGACTGAAATTTTTGGGGAAGGGGCCAGTCAATTAGATTGACCCCAGTATGCAACTGGTACTTAATTTATCAACCCTCGAAAGGATGAAAGGCAAAGTCGACCTCGGCGGATTTGAACTCAGAACGTAGCGGCAGACGAAATACCTATTTCTTTACTACCCACAAGGAGCTAAACAGAGAGTGGACAAACAAGGACAAACAAAGGGATTAAGTCGATTATATCGACCCCCAGTGCGTAATTGGTACTTATTTAATCGACTCCGAAAGGATGAAAGGCAAAGTCGACCTCGGCAGAATTTAAACTCAGAACATAAAGACACGAAATACCGCTGAGCATTTCGCCCGGCGTGCTAACGTTTCTGCCAGCTCGCCACCTTAAGAAAATTAACAAATATGAAACAGAGGCTGAGATAACAAGGTTTTGTAATGAAAATGGAGAAGCAAAGTCAGAAACTGATAATGGAATTGGAAAATGACATGCAAAAACTTTGGCAAGAAAAGCTCCTATAGTACCTGACTAGATTCAACTAAGCCAAAGTGGATAAAGATATTCCTTAGAATTGGCTGAGAAGTGCAAGACTCAAAGATAAAACAGATTTTGGATTGGGGCCAAGACCAAATGCTTCATACCAGAAACTTCTAAAAGTGTGTACATTGCGTAACTGCAGAATACATGGAGATTGAGAAGAAACAGTTAACCACATTTTTTCTTAGTCAAGAAAGATTGCACCTTACAGACACAATTGTTTAGGATTTCATACACTGGAAATGATTCCAGCTATATGGAATACCAATAGAAAATAGGTGGTACAAACATAAATTAGGAAAGGTCTCAGAGAATGACAAAGCGATCTTACCGTGATATAAGAGGAATATGAAAAGCAAATGCAGACAGAGTGGAGGCTATGGAGAATCAATCAATCACATTACGTTTGAGTGCATCGTGTTTTCCAAAAGGGAATGTGAAAACAGAGTTGAATATATAAAAAATCTCAAACGAGGATGAAAGCCACACAATTTCACATGGAAATCAGAAACCAAAACTCCAACCATTACAAAAAGATACCCAAGACCGTACATGCAAAAATAAACATTCCACAACAGACAAAGTTAACATTGAGGAAAATCTCTCAGAAATAATATGGAAAACAGAAAATGAATTGTCAATAACAAAATCAATAAATGTGGATCAACATGCCGGAGTTATGTTTAAACAAACGTCTCTTTCAAAGAATACAATAAGGCCATACAAAAACATTTCCATAGAAATAAACTTGAATACCAACTAGCTAAATGATGTAGTCTATACAGGAGACGTAGTAATACCACGTGACATCGGACTCGGTCTTAAAAGAGTAAGATCCCCCTCAGCCAAAACTGCAATAGTGCAAAGGAAATATATAAAATTAGAATTAAAATTAAAATCGAAACAAAAGATAATGATCCAACTTTATTTAGCGTAATGAGAAAGGGAGTGAAATATATAAAAAGGTGATTCGCCATCCCAGTTTTGAACTACAGCTCCAAAATATTAAATAGTAAATTAGAAGCAAGTGGATAAAAGGGGTGAAACAGGAAAACAAGAAACCCGTTTATAGTATTCCGAAACTACCATCCGATATTGTATAGAGATATCATATACCTACCCTGCACCAGGGAGGAACTGAGCTCATTATACGTACAGAACCACTAGAAGGTAACGGTTGCATGTCTAGAAAAATATTTCAAGCGTTGCTGTGTGGTAAGAAGCTTTCTTCGCAATCAAATGGTTCCAGGTTCAGTCCTGCTGCGTGGCACCTTGAACAAGTGTCTTCTGCTATAGCCTTGAGCCGACCAAAGCCTTGAGAAACTGAAAGAAGGCCGTCGTATGCATACATCATACACAATACGTGCGTGTGTGTGTGTATGTGTATGTGTGTGTGTGTATGTTTGTGTCTCCAACTCCGTTTGACAACCGATTTTGTTATGCTTATGTCTCCGTAACTTAGCGGTTCGGCAAAAGATACCGATAGAATAAGTACTAGGCTTAAGAAATAAGTCCTGGGGTCCATTTGTTCGACTAAAACTCTTCAATGTGGTAGGTATCCCAGCATGACTCCAGTCAAATGACTGAAACAAGTTAAAGAATAAAAACAATCCAAAGTCAGTAAAGAGAAACTGATTTGTGCCCAAAGGTACAAGAATATAAAAAGAAAGCTTTACGTATAAAGAAAGAATAAAGTAGAAAATCGTAGCTAATTATACAAACACAAAGGTTTACAGAAAGGTAAAAGAAAAGAAAGGTTAAACTAAGAAAAAAAAAACACTTTTACTCTGCCAGTTGAAAGACATTAAATGAGCTGACTCCCAGATGTCTTGCCTGTTTTGGAAAGCATAATTAAATTTGATCCTTTTATCCTCGACGAGCTTGCCGCTCTCACCCACTTATCTTTGAACACACTATTAGGCAGCACCTTACTCCCTACGCTCATCTTCTCCTGGTGCTTCAATCAGACGGAAAAATTCATGCCTTCAAAACTTTCAAACGTGTCAATCACACTACTTCTTTTTCAATAGGCAACAGACAGGAAGATTTGACCACACTCCCATGCCAAGGGAAAGTGGTGGATCGATTTTCATTATAGGCTCAGTTGATAACCGGATTTATACTACACGGTTACACGTTTGGAGGCTCCACCGTCTCCTTCATAGCAATTATTGTCCAAGATAATTTGTCATTCAGGAGAGTAACCGAACGCGTTTCGGAAATCCTGGTTTCGCTATTAGCTATCACGTTCAGACGAAGAAACACGAGATCCTTGAGCAGGTGTCTCCACCTTCCACGCCAATCCCAGATCACGTACAATTTTACTGTCTATTATAATTATTGCCATCAAATGAAGAGGAAAATGTAAATGAAAAGGAGTGGGTCACTTACTGCAGTGTTATGTTAAACCTTTTGTGGAGGTCCGGTAGAGGACCTAAAAAATCCTTTGTCTAGAAAGTTTTTGAAACGTTCCACATTATCTGATAAATTTCTGGTGTTGTTCTAACCAGAAGTTTCTCTTTTGTTGTTTTTGCGTTATCAAAATTATGTCATTGAGTGTACAAACTCCAATAACTTTTCGTTCCCTCTCTGAGTTAAGGGACTTCGTCTTTGAGTTGTTGCTGTTGTAATTGTTTTAGGACTTCTTGTTGTCATGATTTTATGCAATGCAACTAAATATTAAACAACAATTTGACTGGAAGTCTATTGATTTGACCATCTTGCGTGCTTAATAATTGTAATATTTTAATGGACAACTCAGAACCTCAAGGAGAGCGATTCATATAACAGAAAAAAATGGTAAAATGTATCAGTTGACAGGAATTGGTCTGCTTTCATGGTTCGTATCCAAAATACTTCGAACTTTATAAACTGCTGTTCTTCTTGATTAGCCCCATACTTATAAACAAAAATGTTTCAACTGTTGCAATTTCTTTTTTTTTTGTATACTTCTCACTTCATTGCTTAGTGGAGTCTTCCCTTTTAAAAGAAAAATAGGATTGTGATTTGTGTGAGAATTGGTTGCTATTTCTTGCAAATCGAACGATTACATAGACTTCCGTTTGTCTCGTGAGATTAGAAGGATGATGGTAAAGGGGTTACTGAGCATGCCAACTATGAAGCCCCCCACCACCAAATAGCTTGGTGAATAACTGTTTGCATGCATCTGTGTTTCATCAAGCAAGTGTGTATATAAATTTTGACCCTTGTAGGTGTATGTGTATGTGCGCGCGGTTGTGCATGTCTATGTATAGGTGTGTGCTCGAGTGTTTTCGTTAATGCGCATTAACATTTACTCACTTTCTGTTGTTGCTATTGTTGTTTTGGCCGATGTTTCACGCAAACTGTAATACGACTCATGCGTATGAGTTTGTACCCACATCACTCTGTCTTTCTGTTTGTGTGCGTATAAGTATGCGTAATTATACGCACATACACATACACACACACACATACATACACACATGCACGCATACAAAAATACATACATACATACGTACATACATACATACATACATATATACATACTCATATACGAAGGTTGAATTTTGTCTAATAAATCACAGAGAAGCAGTCCTGGCAATTGCGGGACGGACGAGGAGGCCACAGCTACAACAGCAAGGTGGAGGCGAAGAACACGAGCGTGCGAAACGATGAGCAAACGGAGCTGCTGCTGTTGGGGACGAGTACGACGAATGAACAAGTGAGGTGTTAGCCGGAGTGCGAGGCGGAGTGCGACGACAGTGAAGGCGCTCGGGTGCGGATGGACGAAGTGGCGGCGGCATATCGAAAACTCGCCGGCCTTGTAGGGTCAAGAAGAACGTACCCAGTCGAAGATCGGTAACCGGAAGAGACCAACGAGAAATGCCCTTCCACACAACTACCGCATCTGATCAGCAAGACCCTAGATAATAGTGAAAACAGAGGCGACGAACGGGGCAGCGACTGTGCTAGGAAGGTGTAAGGTGTCGACGTCGGCCACCGGTCGCGGAGAGGATGTCGAGACTAGGTCGAGGGTTGGCGGGGTGAGAAAAAACGACGGAGTGCTACGACAATATATATATATATATATATATATATATATATATAATAAAATACAAAATGGGACAAGAACGCAAAACATCCGGACAACTAGGTGATACAAAAGGGGACAACAAAACATCCAGATAGACGATACAAAAAAACAAGGACGGGTCATTCGAAGCCTTTTATCTTTAGTCAAGAACAGGATCATCTTCGCAATTTCTTGATTAATCTTGAGATTGCTCCAATCTGGCCAGCCCCAAGGAAAAACTAATCTAAGAGCATTAGATTCCTTGGAAAAAAGCATCGAATGTATACGAAACAAGGACGGAAAAACAGACGATGTTACAGGAATGTAAATACAAAAATACAATATATATATATATATGCGTATAAAACATTTTGAGTATTACATATAGTTTAGAAAGTCAATGCGTATGATTGCTATCAATGATTCTGGTGCACTCAAGCAGCAATAAAAGAATGAGAACTTAGAATTTTGCTAGAAACCACTCTAGAATACCAGGGATCTCTAAGACTTCAAGGATAATTGAGTTTAGTGAAGAAAAAAAATGGTCAGTATGAGATCTAAATAAAAAGAGCAATCATCCTTACAGGAGTTAAGAATAGGCATATGATGGAAATAACTGCCAAATGGTTGAGAAAGATTAGAAGAAAATAGCTCCAGCATTTTGAAGTGATAAAATTCTGTATAAATCACAAATTTAATAGTGTCACATATCATTATAAATATGGGTTATACTGATAGACAGTAAAATGATTTCTGCAGAATCAATAAAACATTATTTAGGTCAATAAAAGAGTGTTTTACTTGTAACGTATGGTATCTCAATGATTGATAGTGGGTTGTTAGGTTTCGTCGGTTTACTATAATGGAAGCGGTGGAAAGATAGAGCAAAAGATCCAGAGAAAGAGAGAGAGAGAGAGAGACGGGGGAGGGGGAGAGAGGGAGATGGAGACGGAGAGAGTGATAGGGAGAGGAGAAAAAAGGAAATATAAAGGATAAGAGAGATAGAAACTAAATTAGAGAGAATAAGAGAGATAGAGGGGAGAAGGGAGAGGGGAAAGAGAATAAGGGAGAAAAGTGTGGAGAGAGGGTGATTGTTTAAGCGAGAGAAAGAGAGAGAGCGCAAGGGAGAAAAGTGAGGAAAGAGAGTGCGTGTGTAAGAGAGAGAAAGAGAGAGAGAGAGAGAGAGAGAGGGAGAAAAGAGAAAGAGAAAGTGGGAGAAAGGGAGAGAGAAAGAGAGAAAGATATATATAGAATGAGAGAGAGAGAGAAAGAGATGAAGAACAAAAGATGAAGAGCAAGAGAGGAAAAGAGAGTGAGAGAAAAAGAGAGAAGCAAGGCGAGTGTGTGTGTGTGTAAGAGAGAGGGGGACACACACACATACACAGAAGTTAGTGAAGAGAATGAAAGAATATAAAGAGGGAGGCAGACAGAAAAAATGAAAGATGGGTAAAAAGGAAATTAATTAAGGTTTAGAAAGAAATGCGGGGAAACAGAATATAAGGGAAAACAGTGTTTCAAGAACTCAGTAAAAGTATCTTGACAATGTCAGTGAGCGAGTGAGAGAGAGAGAGAGAGAGGGGGGGGAGCGAGGGAGGGATGGTGATGATGGAGATTGTAGGAATATAAAAAAGGAGCATAATGTGGTGAGAGATAATATTATGAACAGATTGATAGGTGGAGATAAATATAGAAAGTGTGGCAGAGAGGGAGGAAGAGAAGTCGTGGGTCTAAGGACAGAAAAATGAGAGACGAGGAAAAGAGAAAGACAGAAGTACAGGGAAAGAGAGGGACAAAGAGAGAGAGAGAGAAATAGAGAGAGGGGAGAGGGAGATAGAAATAGAGAGAGGGGGGGAGCGAGGGAGGGATGGTGATGATGGAGATTGTAGGAATATAAAAAAGGAGCATAATGTGGTGAGAGATAATATTATGAACAGATTGATAGGTGGAGATAAATATAGAAAGTGTGGCAGAGAGGGAGGAAGAGAAGTCGTGGGTCTAAGGACAGAAAAATGAGAGACGAGGAAAAGAGAAAGACAGAAGTACAGGGAAAGAGAGGGACAAAGAGAGAGAGAGAGAAATAGAGAGAGGGGAGAGGGAGATAGAAATAGAGAGAGGGGGAGAGGGAGAGAGAGGGGAGAGGAAGAGAGAGGGGAGATAGGGGAGAGGGACTGAGACAGATATATAAAAAGAGAGGGGATATATATATATATATATATATACGAAGAGAGAGAGAAAGAGAGAGAGAGAGAGAGAGAGAGAGAGAGCTGGAATTGGAAGAAAGAAAGATAAGTGGTTGTAGATTAAAGACATAATGAAGTTATATCTAAATCGGTAAATATAGTTGAAATTATACAGAGTGAAAAAAAAAGTATCAGAGAAAGAAATGAGAGTTAAAAAATTTTGAGAGAATTTTGAGAGTATGTGAGTAATGGATAGAGATTTCAAAGGAAATCTGATACCATCTCCCTTTCTACGTATTCAATCGACCTGCTTGGTGCAGCAAATAATTTTGATCTCTGTATCTATCTTTCTTTTCCTCTTGGTAAATACCATATCGCTTTTGAAATGGGAGTTATATGTTTGAAGTTTTAGCATAGCGAGCACATAAAGACTAGAATACTATAGCTAAAACGCTTATCAAACTCTTATTCAAGTAACTATCTCAGTGCCATAAAGCAGATTTCACTAGGCAGGTCTGACCAGGGTTACATAATAGCAAGATGACGACGACAACAACAACAACAATAACAACAAAATAGCAACAGAAATCCAGACTGAGGTTTTCTGATGTAAGAAGTGGAATTCTAGTGTTATAAATTGAATATATCGAGAGCAAATCTCACATTCACTTGAACACGCCATTCATCTCTATATAGAAGAACTGTTAGTGATTCGATAGCTTTATCATACTTCGCATATACAACGTTTCAGAGTGTGGAGAATAGTGGATCCCTAGGAACTAAATTCAATTGTTTTCTACAGAAGCGTGAAAATACAAGAAATACTTTCACTTAGAGTCGATCAGAGAAAATACTCAAAGAAATACAAATATAAACGTGGAGTAAATAATACTCTGTGTAGATGTAGGACTACGTATTCAAATGCACACAACTATAATTAGTAACACCCCCTCACACACAGACAAATGTACACATACATACACACAAATACATACATACATACATACATACATACATACATACATACATACATACATACATACATACATACATACATAATGTCAAATAAATTAAATATTAGAATTGTGTAAAAATAATGTAAAATAATGCAAAATAATCAAATATCTTTTTTTACTTAGTTAATTATGAAATCATTAGATAAACAATTGAGTTTGTATTTGTTTACTCATGACTTGAACATGAGACATATAGCTGAGCCGAGGACCAAATCCTTACATTATTTCATTTGTTATGCATTGTGAGTACAAATTCTATCGGAGATAAGGCATTTCTGTTCAAACTCTATGAATGATAAAGCATCATTAATGTATTGAGGGCGGAGTAAATTAAATCAACTAAAATATTTTCTTAAAAATCGTAGCCTGTGCAAATGTACAAAATAAGAAATAAATATTTAATCAACAAACACGGCAGAAACGATTCCCCCACCCACAAACTAAATACTTGGATCAATGTAAAAACATATTTAAGTTTATAATTCATTTCCTGTAAGTTTTATAATTTTACATTAAAGATGGACTTTTTGTTTTTATAACGTGATTCACTCTAGGTAATTGTCTTTGATAGATACAAGCGTGAGTGTATTTGGCCTACGCTACACAGTCGTCATATACGTTTTTTGAATGATCACAACAGTAATTTGAGAAGAGAAATACCTCAGTAGAGTGTTACGGATTGTAAATCCAGCTTTATTATTACATATGTAATAAACTTGTAGAAAAAATGGGATCAATTGAAGTTATCTAAACAATTACTAAACAAAACTTCATTTAGAGGTATTTAAATCCGAGGAGAAGGATAACTTTGAGAAAATGTATGAGTGGGTCGCATCTTTAAAACCAACCGCTTGAAAGTAACGGATATGTTTCCCTCTAATTAGACCTCGTCAACACTCATACACATACACACACGCACACATAGACACACAAATCTATACATATATATCAAGCATGTAACCTCACACGTGCTGTTCGTGAACTTTTCTCTTCTCCGTCTTTCTGACGAAGAGCTATGCTCGAAACGTTAAAAACCCACTCTTTTTTCCACTTTTACTGAGCGTCAAGCTAATACAATCCATTTGTACGTCCTCTTCTTGTTTTGTTATTAACTCCGCCTTCACTAAGGTGGAAGTACGTGTGTGTTTGTTTGAGTGTGGACAAGATATCTTAAGAACCGCTGGATAGATTCAGATGAAATTTCCAGGGATGTTTGACACGAACTGATTACATTTTTAGATCGATCCAGTACCGAACAAGGATTCTGGATTATTTTCCCGCTTTTTTTTACTTAATTTTTGAGAGCGGTCAGGTTCATTTTCAGGAATATCGTTTGTGAGAGCAGTCGAGTTTATTTAAGATATTCTCATTTTAAAAAATCCTCTCCGGCTAATCGTTGAGAGGACGTTGGTGTTAGTTTTGCGGAGGTTTGCGTTGTGTGAGTGCTCTTGTTGTTTTTGTTAATGTTCGATTGTCAATGTTTTCTAAATGTATACATTTCAAGCGCTACTTACTGGGAAATTAGATCGCCCCGTTTGCTAGTTAGGCTTCTTCTGGTCTATAAGGGGAGATAACCCGTCTTCATTAAAGTTTTTTTATTAAGATATATTCCTAGAGTTCTAAAGGCTTCCTCACGTCTGCGACGTAGATATTTTAAATTTTGTATTTATATAGAGACTGACGAGCTGTCCATAAGCTTTTGCTTTGAGGATGCGACACCTTGGGTAACTTTATGTCCAAGATATAAAATGTTTGTTGTAATAATTACTGCTCTCTTCTTTAGAGAGTGCTTCTTTCTGATATATGTTTTTCTATTAACTATGTATACACACACACACACACACACACACACACACACACACACACCACAAACACACACACATACATACATATATATCACGTCATCCCATAAGTAATGTCCAAATTATGGGTTAGAAAAAAGTCATCTAGGTTTACATTTTATTAGAAATTTATCCTATATATAATTGTCGTCATTATTCATGACTTCCTTCCATCTACTCATCAGTTTTTAATTCCATTGGCGAAAAACTCTTTTGGTTTTGATGAGAAAAAGAAGAGAGGTCAGTTTTGACCTCTTTTGGGGTTCTTGAGTACTAATCCATCTAAATGATTCTGTAAACTTCGACAAAAATGGGTGAGAGATATTTTCTCAGCCAAGTTCTTCGATTGTTTTTGATATAATCTTTGCAGTGTGGAACTTTGTATTATTATGATGAAACATCATTCCGTTACGATTCGCGAAAGCAGGCTTTTTTCTTTAGAGCAGCAACCAAACGCACTAATTGTTGGCAATAGGTGTGAGCAGTAACTGTTGTACTAGTTTTGTAGCAGCCCAGAGTGGATGGCTCCAATGCAATTCCATCAAACACAAGGAAGACCCTTTTTTGCATGGGATTCCATTTTTGGTTGTGGTTTAAGCATATTCTCAACATCCAAGCCATTGCTTGCCTAAAAAAATCCATTTTTCCTCACCAGCCACAAATCTGTCAAAAAATGGTGAGATATGTTCATGAGAGTGAAGAGATAAGCAGATGTCAACTCATAATTTTCGGTTGGCTTCTATCAAATCATGGGGAACCCATTTTCCTAGTTTGAACTCCTTTCCAAGTTCTTAAAGATGGCAGTGAACCGAGCCTGCTTGCCAATTCTCCAGCTGACACAGCATTATCCTTCTCAAGCTCTGACAAAAGATGCTCATCATCGAATTCAACAGGGTGTCCTATTCATGGCCTCTCTCTTAGGCTGACATCACCATTTTTGAACTTTTTGAACTTTTCAAACCATCTTCTGCAACTGTTTTCGATCAAGCACTCTTCCTAGAAATAGATTGAATATTTCGGGCTACTTCTGTTGCACTATTTCCATTTATGAACTCGGAAAGCACCATGTGCCTTAAATGCTCCTTCGATACGTTCATCTTTGAGGGGTTAATATTAGTAATTAATTCACTTATATTATTCTGCAAAAAGAAATTATATTAAGTTAAAGGTTTCCAAATTTATATGAGCATTATTCAACCAATATACTTGAATCATGCCATATGGAAAAAAATTAAAGATAGGATAAAACATTTACCTAGAACTAAATAAAGTACGAAATAATAAATAAATAGTATATAATTAGTAAATAGACTACACGTGTTTCAAATCGATAACAATAAAATATATTCAATTTAAATATAGTCACTCATCAGGTCTAATATAAAAACAATAAAATAATCAAATAAATGTACGTATATTATCTTATAAGTAAATATAAATATATATAAAAATACGTAATTTTACAATAAAAAAACGAACAAAATTCAACAATATGTCTTAAAATAAAAACATGACTTATCTTATTGAATATATTCTGTTAACTATATCATTAAACTTAATACGTAGGACTTAGTGTTTATGATAAATTTATCTCGTTAAAAATGTGGTGCAAATAAAATTAGAATAAATAGATAGAAATATTTATTTTATCTACGAAAATATATTTTAGCTTATAAAAGAAAAAATAACAAACTATAGTATATCATTACTGGAAAATTAAAATACAAATAATTAAAACAAATTATTTAATACAAAAAATATATATACAAAATACATAGTATACATTAAGTGAAGCTAAAATACTATAATTTAATCTATATGCATTAAATTATTTATTGATGTATTTATTTAATAAACATCTATATACTAAAAAACTTCATGCTAACTTATAATACTACTACAAACTATGACTACAAGAATTAAAAATAGAAAATGGTTTAAATATATACACACAAATTAGTTAAACTTATATAATTAATCCAATTTATGTATAGATTAAATATTTCACTCATTTATAGAATTAAACAAAGTTTCTATTATTATTAAAAATATTTACTTAAATGCAATATTACATAACAAATAAAAAATTACTACCAATTCGATGAGATTTTGTCTTACAAAACTATTACATAACAAATGTAAATTATATGTAATACGTTAAGATTATAATTCACAAGATAATAACAATGATAATAATAATAATAAGTAAATAAATATACGTATCGTAATTTATAATTAACAAATAACAATATAGAAATCATTATTTTTACAATAACAATCAAACAAAATTTAACAATATTGTTTTAAAAAGAAATTCCCGACCTATCTTATCTAAGAAAATCTGTTAGCTGAATTTAAAACGTAAAAACGTAGGCCTTAGCGTTTATAAGAAATTTAACCCGTGAAGACGTTGCGTAAATAAGAAAATAGAATAAATATATAGAAGTATGTATTATATTAATGAAAATGACGAAAGATATTTAATCTTCTAGAATTAGAGAATAAGAGAGAAAAACAAAACAAAACTATAAACTACTATTTACTGGAAGATTTAAAGTCCAAATAATTAATACTAAAATACGTAAAATATACATAATATAGTTAAATAAATTTATGTTACTATAATGAATAGTTATTCATTAATTTATATATTCATTCATTTATTTATTTAAGAAACATCCAAGTTTAAACGTATTGAAATAATGTAATATACAACATATGATATCATGCTAAGTTATACACTAATACTACAATAAATTATATCAACAACAAATTAGTAACATAAAATAGGGCTTTATATGTACGGAAAAATTAGCAAAACATATTATATAAGTAATGTAATTTATGTTTGCATTTAATTTTTCGCTCATCTAGGCGTGGAAATTGAACCGATGAGTGTGTTATATTAAGACCCTATGAATCTCCTTAGACACAACAATATATATATATATATATATATATATATATAATATATATATATATATATATATATGGTAATCCCTCGACTATCACGGGTGTTACATTCCAAACTACCCCGTGATTGGTTAAAATCCGCGAAGTAGAAACAGTACTGTATATTTTTAAAAATTATTTTTATGATTTGTATATATTTATTTTATTATAAATGCAAAACATCACGTAGGAATCGACATAAGCATAAATAAGAAACCACGATAGATGAACCGCGATATGGCGAGGGATTACTGTATGTGAGTGTGTGTGTGTGTGTGTGTGTGTGTGTGTGTGCATAATATAATATATTTGAAAGGTTCTTTTCAGCTTCCGTCTAACAAATCCACTGACAAAACCTTGCTTGGTTCGAGGCTATTATAGAAACCTTTGTCCGAGGTGAAATGCAGTGTGTATGGAACCAAAACCTTGTGGTTTAGAAGCAAACGTCTTGCCATACAGCCTCATTTGCGCTTATAAGAGTTAGGCTAAAGAGTTGATACTTATAATCAGTGTTACTGTATTTATTACCTTTATTCACTATAAAATTCTGATTGATACACACCATTAAATTTGTATTTACATAGTTCTGTATTATCTCAAAAGGACGGAGCATTTTTTCCTAATCTTTCTCCATCATTTGGCTGTTATGTTTTCACCCATATACTTACTTTTAATTCCTGTAAGAATGATTTCTCTCTTCATTTAGAAGAGACACTTGCTCAAGATTTCGCACGACCATAATTAACTGACAAGATTCAGGAATTGATATCTGCGACAGTAACGAGATAGGAATCACCAATCCTTAGACAAACCGGTCGACATTTTATCGATTTAGTAGATTTCATTTCTCAATATTTTGTAATGAACATATGAAAAAAAGAAAACTTTAAGAACAAATGTTAAACAGAATATTTTTTTTAATATAGAAGCTACCTCTTTATCTGTCTGTTTATCAGTTTATCTATTTCTGAATGTAAATAACATTACAGACTTTTATCTCTCTTTCAATGAACAATTTTTCATGTGTGCGTATACAATACTCTTTTGTATACTATATTAAGCTGCATATATAATAATTCAACTATTAACTAACCTACTTACTTTCCTAGTTATCCATCCGTCCATCTATCCAGTTGATTCTTTGTGTATATATACCAGTCGTAACAGTTACCTATATATCTGTATGCATTTTATATATATCTATCGACTCATAGATTTCATTATATCTGTAAATTTGCCGATATAACTTTCATTTAATTGCTTTTACAGTCAAATTAAAAATCGATGGAAAAGTATGTCCAACGAGAAGTTGTAATTTAGAAAATTTGTGCTCAAATCAACTTTTAATGGTTTTGCTATAATCTTTTTGTTCTTTTTCTTCGCAATCATTATTTATTATAATTTTGATGATTATGGTTAAGAGCAGAAAGACAGGGAAGTTTAACGATGATGATAACGCTGCTGTTGTTGCTGTTGATGATGATGATGATGAAGAAGATGATGATACTAAAGTGGCGTTGTCTTAGCTTGGTTGTTGCTTTCGCTTGTCTTATCATTATTGTTGTATTGTTCTATTTCAAAACTACTTACACACTTTTATGTTTTAATGAATGTATTAATGCATGCATCACTCAAACTCCATTACTAATTTGAAACTTCAATAATAGGGTTGATTACCGTATTGTACAGAGCTAAAATTTAATTTTAATCAATGTTTCGTAGAAGCTTATCTTCAGTTCATGTAATTTTTATTAATTGTGTTGCTGTGTTCTTGATCGTCATTAAAAGTCTAGGCCATGAATTCGAAATAGTCCTGGCGACCAAGACAATGACTGTTAACTGCCAGTTTCTAGGCCATCGTGATTATAGACTCAGCGACCAGTACCAGACTCTATGAGCAATTAATTTTAATATGCATGAGGGCAGCGAGCAGGCAGAATCGTTAGCACGCCGAGCAAAATGCTTAGCGGCATTTCATCCGTCTTTACGTTCTGAGTTCAAATGCCGCTGAGGGCTACTTTGTCTTCTTTCATCTTTTCGAGGTCGACAAAGTAAGTGTCAGTTGGACACTGGGGTCGACGTCAGCGACTTATCCCTTTCCCAAAATAACTGGCCTTGTGCCAAAATCTGAAATCAATATTTGTATGCATGTATGGATGGATGGGTGCATGTATGTATGTATGTGGTGGGATTATCTCCCTTCGAAGATATAACCTGCACAAATGATTTGTTTATAGTGATCAAATGTTTGTGCCGCACAATAGCTTACTCTCTCCATCAAAGTGACATTGCCTGAACAGGTGCATGGTGTACCACACGTTAGGTGTCGGAGTGATCGCAGACCGACGTGAAATGAAGTGTTTTGTTCAAGAACACAACACACAATCCAGTCTAGGAACTGAAATCACGTTCTAGCGACCGTGAGTGCAACACCATAACCACTTGGCCATGCGCCCTCACACACACATACGCGCGTACGCACGCACACACACACACACACACACACACACACACACGAATGTATGCATGTATATATACAATTCATATAATTATCTTTCTTTAGAAGGTCCTGAATTAATACCTTTATGTTTGGAAGACTCCTAGTTAAGCAATTTTTGTTGATTTTTAACTTACACGTAAATAGAATCATGAGAAAACTATTTAGATAAGAAAAGAAACACCATGTATTTAGAAACGGAATTTTGTACGTTTAAGAAAAACGCAATTCAGCGAACATAAAGCTTATTATATTATTGTACTATAGCTATATTTGAAAGTCATAAGGTTTACGGTCTCGCTTTCTTATAAAACCACTAATGTAGCTGTGGAATAATTTGAATAACATCATTTTCCTCCCATTGAAAGAGTGTGCTTTGTTATTACTGTTACATTTATGTCCCTGTTTTGTTTAAAAAAAAAATTGTATTTTATTTGTGTAGCATCTTTGCGACATCTATAGTTTCATTTTCATTTGCTATTATGTTATGCGCATATGAGGAAAAAAAAAGAGAAAAATAAATAAAGGAGCGTATGATCACAACTTTTGAGTACTGTGCATATATTTTTTGCTAATTATAGATGTTTCAGAGAAACTATTTTTCTGGTTTAATATGATTGCAGGTAATTTGGGAAAATTGAAACTTCACAATTCATAATTTACTGTTGATTTTTCGTTTCCATAGCAATAATTTGCTTTTACCAATATTGAATTATTTCGGTGGCATATTTTAATAAAGTTTCATAGATATGACGTCATTAACTTTCATTTTCCATTATCTGAGTAGTTTTTGATATATTATATTTCCTTGGCTACGTCGACATACCACAGCTGATACATTAACGTAAGAATAAAGAAAAAGATACCCCTATCACTGGAGTATATTTTATATTACAACACTAGAGAGAATTTTTCAGAATTCTCAATTTAGAAAATTTTTCAATGCTTTTGCTAGCGTTTGCAAAGTAAGTTTCTTACCTAATTCATATTTCCTACTCATTTTTTCAGATTTATAGAATAAGGGTGATAATCCTTATAAATACCATATAGGTATATTTTTTTACGTTTGACACAGTATGCAAACAGTTTACCGAAATTAAATTTATCGAAAACAGTTGCTCGAAAAACAACTGATCGAAGTAACAGCTGTCTAAAAAATTAATCGAAATACTGCCAACACTACAATTACTATAGCAAATATTAAATATTGAAATTAAGTTATATTATTATGCTTTATTTAAATACTTTTAATTAAGAAAATTGTAAATTAGAAACAATTTTTTACATGCAAAAATTGATGTAGGTTTTAGGTGTATATGCCTGTTGTGTATATTGTCTATATTTACTAAGCCGAGTTTTTATACTAAGAGTAGCAGGCATCAATGTTCATAACGTTGTTCATAACGTTAAATGTTATAATGTATACGATTTTAATGGCGCATGACCAAATTGCTTCCTTTAATCTATTTCTCGTATTCCGAAAATTTGCTTATAATTCGGTTAATTGTTAATTTGAATGACTGCTTTTCCCATGAAACTCAAGAAAGATTTTGCCTACCCCTTGTCTTAAAAACATCATCATCAACAACAAGAGCAGTAGTAACAATAGCAACAACATTATACATATGCATATGTCAAACAAGCAGGAATTGTGACCCCTTCGGTCATGAATGACCATGGGATTGTACCTAGAAAGTTACCCTCCGAGGCACAAGTCTAGGCAAGGTTGTTTATGGAAGACTAGCAGTCGCCCATGCATACCAGCCTCCCCTCTCCTCACCACCGATGTTATCCAAGGGAAAGGCAAAGGCCGATACAGCTTGGCGTCGCAGCTCATTTATTAATGTGCAAGTGGCTGAGCACTCCAGACACGTGTACCCTTAACTCAGAGTGACATAGAGTGTGACAAGGCTAGCCCTTTGAAATGCAGGTACAACAGAAACAGGAAGAAAGAGTGAGAGAAAGCTGTGGTGAAAGAGTACAGCAGGGTTCACCACTACCCCCTGCTAGAGCCTCGTGGAGCATTTGGTGTTTTCGCTCAGTAAATACTCACAATGCCCGGTCTGGGAATCGAAACCGCGATCCTACGACCGCGAGTCTGCTGCCCTTACTGGGCCATTGCGCCTCCACGTCAAATAAGCAGGAATAAGGAAACATTAACACTCAATATGGGACGTTTTGCAGAAAGAAAGAAAGCATTATCATATTTTGTTTACAAGACAGGCACCAGCTTACTACAATTCATCACGGAGAAGGTATGTATTTTTTGTGCATTATTAAGGTGCAGGAGCTTTTCTTGTTCCCAGGCAAAGAAGACTTGAAAACAGTTTTGTGGATGCGATATAATTCTTATAAATATCTGCATGGAGATTACTTACTCTTTTACTTGTATACACTTAGAAAGTCAGCCATTTCCCAAAGAAAATTTGAAAATAAACAAAACAACACATTTTCAAGCAGAAAGCAAACGAAAAAGAGATTAGTATTTTAATTGGACCAAAAAGCAAACTGATTATTTTAACACCCACTTTGACGGTTTCGAGTGTGAAATGTTGAGCGTAACAACAATAGTACTACGTCAGAAGTAAATAAGAGTAACAAAACGCTATCCTACACAAATGGATTTTTTGAATAGAAAAACCTTAGAATGGGACATTTGCCGAAGAATGTAAAACTTGGAAGATATGATCCACAAAATAGGTGCAAGCTTCCTATAATGCATGATGTAGGCGCTTGCGAAGTGGGAGGTAATCTACTTGCACTTTGCTAAGTTCACAGGGAATATTTTGTTACATTAAATAAGAGTTGGAGAAAGAACTCTCAGATATTTTAAGTGTAATCTCCTTTGTTGGGAGAAGGAGGGAGCATAGCATTATATGTGATTTTTAAAAACAGAGTACAGGGCTAAAGTGCAGACACAGATTGCATGTGTTATCCATAAGCTGAGCCTATGGCATTTGAGAAGGAAAACACTAAAGGTCAGCATCTGGAACATGGGTAACGATGTCTACCTAGTGTACAAGTCACCGTTGTGGAACAATATGGGTAGATTGTCAGTGCAGGAACGTACATTTTGACGATAAAAGGCGGCGAGCTGGCAGAAACGTTAGCACGCCGGGCGAAATGCTTAGCGGTATTTCGTCTGCGTTACGTTGTGAGTTCAAATTCCGCCGAGGTCGACTTTGCCTTTCATCCTTTCGGGGTCGATAAATTAAGTACCAGTTACGCACTGGGGTCAATGTAATCGACTTAATACCTATGTCTGTCCTTGTTTGTCCCCTCTGTGTTTAGCCCCTTGTGGGTAATAAAGAAATAGATATATGGTTGGGTGGAATTCCCATTGTTATGCAAATCTTCTTGACCGAACAAAACAGCGAGACAGTGCCGGGAGTATGTTTTCTAGAGGTTCGTGATTGGAAAACCTTAAAACTGAGATTCCAGAGGAGTTTGTCTAGCTTCTACACATGTGACAGTGAAAGTCACTTATTGGCTTTCTTCCCTGAAAACCTAGAAATAATTCAAGAACAGATACTAGAGGTTGTTGTGACACCAGACACAAGTCTGGAGTCACTCAAAAACACTACTCCGTCCCCAATGTCAGGAGGCATGGTAGTATCATCAGTGGAACCTGCTTGAGATGGGCGCTGAGCGAATAAACTGTTACACGCGATGGTACAGTGCCCAAACTTTGCTGATATGTGGAGTTATGTTGATCAACTGTTATCATGTGTGAGACAGATCCGGTTATCGGCTGAGTCTATCGTGAAGATCGCTCCACCGCCCTCTTTTTTTCGAAAAACATAGGCAGTCTGCCTCTGTTTAGTAGCTATGGAGAAAGAGCTTGTGTGGTGGACTTTGTCTTTGCTCTTTTCAGTGTCGATAAAATCAAATTCGTTGTAATCGTCTTGCTCCCCCCCCACCAAAACAAATCACTGTCGCTGTGCCAAAATTTGAAAACCTTATTATTTAATTCATCAGCCCAATCTTCAGGAACTCAATTTTGACTTTTAAATATTTTGTATATTCTCTTGCATGTTTTGAAAAGTTTGCAAATCTATAATTATCTTAAGCATACAATATTTTAACAACCAAACATTAAACAAATGTTCTACTTTATTTTGCTAAAATACATAACGAACAAACAAACAAACGAGAGTTTACATAACCTTCAAAAACAACTGAACCACAAAAACATTCTTCATTTTTCTGCAAATAAAAAATCAAACGATACATTGAATATTGACCCACAATGTTTATTCTCACAGAAAGAACATAAATAAAATAACCTTCATAATTGAATTGCATATAAGTGCCGTCGTCTATTTTGGTTACAAAAAGGATGTGTGTGTTTGAAGGGCTAAATATCTGCCAAAACAAGAAAATTGCAGCAAAGCTGCGTGAAAGTGGTGTCAAATGTGGCATGCAGACCTCATATAATGTATTTGACATTGCGTTTTTATTCATCTCTTCCACTTTACGAATTCAATGTGTACATGTGCATTGCGTGTTTATACTTCTTTTCCTGGTTCCTACTGAAAACTGTTTATAGATCACAACCATCTTACGAACCTGCGTTGGTGAGGGGCGCTTCGCGCTCCGATGGTTGTGACAAGAAAATTAAAAAAAAATGTTACTTTACCAGCATTACTAGGGAAATTCTACATCATGGTCAATAAATTGAACAGAGTGAAATTGATATTCTAGCTAATCCCTTGTTTGGGTCTTTTCTCAACCGAGGGATAAAGATGTATCATGTTTCAAGAATATTACTCTAAAAACTACCCCAAAGTCCGATAACCGATCAGTAATGAGGTCACTCTATATGAATACAACACACACATATCTAAAGTGAACAGGAAAGAGAGGGAAACGGAATAAAAATGAAGTAACATGGAAAAAAGACAACCTTTAACCTATAAGAACAGGCTATTAACACACTTTTAATTAGTTACAGTAAAACTGTGTCACTGTCGAGGTCGTAGTTGTGCGACAAAAGTTTTGACATTATACAATAAATTTGATTTCAAACTAAATTCAACAACTTTGTGTGCTATAAATGTTATTAAATGATTCCTCCACGAAGTAGTTATCACACACATTCACTTTAAAATTAAAAACTTTTTATCTGTGTTTATCTCCTGTGTTTGTGTGTAAGTGACTGAGTTTCTATATTTATTTGTCTGTGTTGACATTTACACAGAGAAAAACGGTGTTGCTGCTTATATCCTGTGATCTCTCGAGATTGATAAAATAAGTACTGGGATTGATATGATTCACAGGGAGTCACGTAGATGCACAGAGGATTTTAAAAAATTTAAGGCTTTTAAAAATCTATACTAATATCTGACTGTCAGGTTTAAACAAAAAAACTTGTTATTCACAATTTTGTTATACACAAATATGATTTATAAAACGAGGTAGTTTCCTGTATATTTTTGTTTATTTTAAGCTTTAAAGCTCATTAAAAATTTTACCTTGCAAAATGCATAATTTTCCAATTGATTTCCTTTGCGCCTCGAACTGAAAGAGACTGAGAACCATTGGAGTAAATTCTTGAACATAGTGCACCAGCACGGCTGCAGTCCAATGACTGAAACCCGTAAATTACTGGTTAATAATTTTGGTATAATGCCCAAATTTATGAGGGCAGGTGTTTGTTAATACCATCGACACAAATGCTAAACTGGTACTTCATTTTATCAATCTGGACTAGACGAAAGGTAAATTTGATCTCGACGACATTTGAACCCAGAATGTAAAGTTTCTTGATCTTGACGATTCTGCCAGCAAGCAGTCTTGAAAGCAATAAAATAATAGTTCTTTATTTAAGATATGTAAGACAATAAAAGAATATTTATTTATCAGTCAATTATTTATAAGGCAAATGTCCAATTTTGTCACAAGGTAGGTAATGTCCAGTCGAAGGGGCAGGTCGATTACATCGACCTTAGTACTTGAATGGTACTAATTTTATCGATCCAGAAAGTGTGAAAGACAAAGTTGACCGCATTGGAATTTGAACTCAAAATGTATTGAGTCGGAAAAAAATTCTGCCGAGTCTGACACACTAAAGATTCATCCGGTCGCCGCTTTAAACTGCCTTATAAATAATTCAAATAATACAAATGGTGTATTGAAAAGAAATTTTGTCTTCCGTTTCGTTCCATAGTTTATCGGTCAATTATCACACGAATAGTATAAATGTAATATGAACAGTAATGCTTTCTATTATAGGAACAGGGTGTGGAATTTTTGGGATGGGTACAAGTCAATAACATCGGCTCCAGTGCTCAACTAGTGTTTATTTTACCGACTCCGAAAAGATGAAAGGCAAAGTCGACCTCGATGGTATTTGAACCCAGAACGTAAATAGCCGGAAGAAATGCCGCTAAGCGTTTGCCTGGCGTGTTAACGATTCTGATAAAAAGTTGCCTTGTAATGTACATAATGATCCTTTCTACTATAAGCACAAGACCTGAAATTTGGTGGGAGGGGCCAGTCGATTAGAACGACCGCAGTAAGCAACTAATACTTAATTTATTGACCCCGAAAGGATGAAAGGCAAAGTCGACCTCGGCGGAATTTGAACCCTGAATGTAAAGAGCAGGAAGAAATGTCGCTGAGCGTTTTGTCCAGCGTGTTAACGATTCTTCTAGCACGCTAACTTGTAATGTGTATAATAATGTTGGCGTTCCATAGTTACAGACGTTAATAGAATAATCTTTTCTACTCAAGGCACAAGGCCCGGATCTATACCTTTTGACCGACAGGTTTAAAAACTAATTTTTTTGTAGCTAAACACTTTCAAACTTCGGACACTGGTATAATGTGTCACATAAAACATCTTTTACTCTTGGCGTTGTTGAGAAAATTCAGTATTTTGGAAGTTATTTTTTTGTTAAAGTTGTCGTATTCCGGTAATTTGAACCAATCAATGACGTGTATTCAACTGAATAAAATTACTGCCGTTGTTTGTCAACAAAAACTATCGGCGGTGTATACCTCGTTTGTTACTGTTCTTTATGACATCGTTCGTGCGCTTGTACTGGTTTTAGCTTTAAGGTTTTAGGGTTAGGGTTTCAGGGTCGTGTTAGGGTGTTAGTGTTAGGGGTAAGGTTAGGGTTTGGGGTAGGGTTTTATGGTTAGGGTTAGGGTTTTAGAGTTGGTGTTTGGTTAGGGTGTTAGGATTAGGGTTAAGGTTTTAGGGTTAGAGTTAGGGTTAGGGTTGGGGTTTTAGGGTTAGAGTTACAGAAAAAATGAAAAATGAAGCACGAACGATTATGGTGATGCCATGAAGTAAACAGGCTTCAGATACATTCGTTTATTCATACAAACGTAACTGAGATGAAATATGTCATAAATAGCAGTGACAAACGAAATATATACCGGCGGAAGTTATTGTTGACAAGATGAATACACGTCATTGATTGGTTCAAATTACCGAAATACTACAACTTTAACAAAAAATAACTTCGAAAATACAGTAAAAGATGTTTTATGTGACACATTCTACCACTATAAGTTTGAAAGTGTTTAGTTACAAAAAATTATTTAAAAAATCTATCGGTCAAAAGGCTCGAAATTACATCGACCCCAGTGCGTAACTGGTACTTATTTAATCGACTCCGAAAGGATGAAAGCAAAGTCGACCTCGGGGGAATTTGAACTCAGAACGTAACGGGAGACGAAATACCGCTAAGCATTTCGCCCGGCGTGCTAACGTTTCTGCCAGCTCGACGCCTTAGACGTCAGCAAAATAATGCTGTAAATTACTTTCATCATTATTAGATTGGTAGAATTGTTAGAAGCTTAGCGGGATTTGTTCCAGCACTTCAAATCCCATCGAAGTGAATATTGCCTTTCGTCCTTCGGGGATCGATAAGAATAAAATGTTAGGAATAGATTTAATTAACAAACACCTATTCACAATAGTTGTGGTCTAACAACAAAGAGATATAATTATTATAATTATTAATAGTAAGTAGTAATAGTTGCAATTATAGCAGTAGTAGCTTGCCGGGACATACACCAGCTTCATTAGACTTAGTAACAACCATGAAATCTATCAATTTCCTTTCAATGTGATTACTTTGTTCGTGAAATATTGTTAAAAGCTTTCTATATCTTCAATTGCATTGATGTAACAGAGATTATCTTCGATATTTTCGAGATGATAATGTTAAGTTGGCTATATTAAATGAAATTAAAGAAATGATTCGGAAATTACATTTATTAATGCAAGATTACCCTCAGATTTTCAAGTGTGTGTGAAATTTTCCTCTTTTTTTGCAGCAAGTCTATTACAAAAGAGGTGATGCACTTATTCTTTGCGTTGTTAATGTCATCGTCGTCGTCGTTGACGTTTATGATGTTAACTACATTCATCGGTTAATATTTTAACTTTCATGTCACTCCGACATTATAAAAGTCTATGATGCTAAGACAGAAAAATCAGTAAGAACCATTGTAATACATACAGTATTCCACACACATAAGTATAATGCCATAGATAATAGAATTATAATTCTTACACAAGAAGTAAAATCGATTTTGCTTTGAAATTTAATCTATTACTTATAAAACTCCGTTGTTAGATTAAGCTCTAGATTGAATTTCAGATTTTGGATTTAATATCAACAAAATACACTTAAAGTAGTAATTTATTATTGACTGGTCGGATTTGTGCACAAGACTATAAGTAAACGAAAGATTGGATATCTCTGACCTTATTAAGCTACAAATTGACACTTGGCCTTTGGTAATATGTGAAAGTGAGAGTATTTCTGATTCAGTACATGCTCTCTAGGCTCTTTCACATTCTATACTAGGTGTATAAGAAGTATAAGAATATTAAAGGAAGCATTCTGACACAATATTTATTACATTGCAGCAAAAAAGACCGTAGTCATCACTTGCTTGCGAGTACGACTTGGTGGCAAGTACTATGCTTTCGCTAATTGTTTAAGCTGTCTCTGTAGTCGTGAGCAGACGCAAGCACCTTCTCCACTCCACCCTATTAGTTGACCATGCGGAACATAGAGAATATAAATGACGGAGAAAGAAAGAGATATAGTAACACACAGTAAAATGGAGCAACTTGAAATGAAGTGCCTTACTCAAGGACAAAGCGCACCGTCCAGATAAGAAATCGAAACCATCGTGGGAACAACATCCTGACCACTAAGACACTCTCACCTTCAGTATTATTGTACTTATTCAGTATGTATTAGACACTGACATGGCTGTATAATTCAGGAGTTCGCTTCCCAACCACTTGGTTGGGTTCAATTCCACTTGCGTAATAGCTTGGGCAAATGTCTTCTACTCCAGCCCAGGGTCGACCAAAGCTTGAGAGTAGATTTGGTAGACAGAAAGTGAGAGAAGCCCGTTATATATATATATATAATATATATATATATATATATATCATGTGATCACGTGACCGACCAGACCATCAGATGTGTTCGCATTGTTTTAGCCTTCGAATGATGCCACCCCGCTGGCTAAGCTAGCAGGCCAATATATATATATAATATATATATATATATATATTATATATATATATATATATATATTATATATATATATATATGTCTCAATGACACCATTACCTCTCATAACCTATATATATATATATATATATAATATATATATATATATATATATATATTATTATATATATATATATATATATATATATACACATACATATATATATATTATATATATATTATATATATATATATATATACACATACATATATATATATATATCTATATATATATATATATACATATATATATACATGTATATATATATATATATATATATATACACACATACATATATACACATACATATATATATATATATATATATATATATATATATATATATATATATTTATATAAGTTATGAGAGGTAATGGTGTCATTGAGACCCAAAGGTGTCATGTAATGCCGAATAAGTGCTATAAATAGACCATAGTTAAGTTGGTCATATGTCAGCGTGTGTATATAAAAAAAAAATTTCGTAATGAGATAAAAAAAACCAAGGTATACTAATACGCTCCCTATTTTTAGGTTACTTTAAAGAAAAACCTTTGATTCAAAAGCACTGAGTATAGACTCGATGCTTGGAATGACCAATTTTAACTTCTGTTGGATTTTACTCATAAAGTATTGGAATCTTAGATGCATACCATTTTGCCTAAAAAATGGATCTACAAATTCAATGTCCCCACATATCTCACATCTATTTTCTTTCCTCAACCTCACTCTCTATTTTGTATCTTATCTAAATTAACTATTACTCAACTATTCTCTCACACCATCTCCGATGAAGGGATACAATAAATATCCTAGAAACAGCTGTAAGACCTTCTATCTATAAATGTTCTAAAATCTACTCAGCCTTGGTTTTTTTATCTCATTACGAAAAAAATTATATATATATATATACATATATATAACTAATAAGGGTGACTCGTTAGCAATTTTTCAACCGAAAGAAAAAAATTTATATGTCACTAAAGTGACTGAGGGCACTATTCAGCATCAGTATTGCTAGATATAAGAGTCAAAACAACTCATAATAAGCACCATCTTATTGACCATCAAGGAAGGTAAGCTCTCTAAGCACCGGGCGTAGTCATGTCACCAGTGATTTCGCATTTACATTAATGGTACGTGCGTATGTGTGTATGTATGTGTCTTTGTACCTTGACATCGTGAGAGAGTTGTAAACGAGTGTCACCGTCATACGAGACGTGTCATTTGATTCCAGCCTTCTGTGACTACATGTCTGGTTATTGAGAAATATGACCTTGCTTTGAAACAAGTAACGGTTTGGAACAAGAAGAACATTCAGCAGTAGACAATCTGTCTCAACGAATTCCGTCTGACCCATGCAAGTATGGAAGATTGGACATTAGAATGATGATGATGATAGACTGATTAAACTTTTTTTTATAATCAATAATATTATTACGTAGTTCTTTTTAATTTTTAAAGATATTTTTAACACTTCGTCTGTAGAAGGTGAGTGCCTAAAAATTTTTCGAGACAGGTGGAAGGCAGGAGGAAGCTATCCTCGAACTAGACGCCCAGTTCGAATACTCCTAGCAGTAGAGACACTGCTAAATGCACCTACAGGTGAAGTTGTGGTACGAAACAAAACAACGGATCTAGTTTACCATTTAAATCACTGTTGACTGGGAACGATGAAAACGAGAAAAGCCGTTCTATTGAAGTTTAGATCGGCAGATCGGTCTAATCGTGAACAATCCGTCTAGATTGTGAGCGAATAGTCATAAAATATGATCTCCTTCAAAGATAATTATAATTTTGATATACAAAGAAATTTAAAGTTCCCGCGAAGATTGGCTTTAGATTAATCAGAGCATGTGATTAGACAGATGTTGTGAAACTATCAGAGTTTCTATTCTTTCTACTCTTCTTCAAACCTAGCGCATAGGAGTTTTGTAATCTTTGACTAGGTGTACGGTAGGTATCGTATTAACAATCTGATGCACATAGAATACGATGAGGCATTGATAAACAGCGACTAAAAGTAATTACACATTTCACAGCACATTACTGCTATGAATATTGGTTTCAATTTTCAGCTCAAGGCCAGAAAATTCGATTAAATCAACCCCAGCACTCAACTGGTACTTATTTTAGCGATTCCGAAAGGATGAATGCAAACTGAAACTTGGCAGCATTTGAAATAGAAACTTAAAGACGTACGAAAAGCCGCTAAGCATTTTCTCGGCGTCTTAACAATTCTGTCAGCTCGCCGCCTTCTCTTGCCATGGATATTATCTTAGGTTTAAACTAGTATGCTATGCTAACATTGACTGTTTTTATTTGATGTGTTTCTCTCTTTTTAAGATACCTAAGTGATTTCAATACTATTTGTAACAGGTTGAGTGACCACGAAGAGGCTCACCTCATTGGCTTATAATATTATGTCGTTCATGCCAAAACTCCTCTCATCTCTCTCACTACTTTGCTTTAATGACGGAATAACTGGGCAGATTGAGTAAATTTAACCAAGATTAGAAACCTTTTTGGAAATAGTTATAAGATTCTGCACTATGAAATACGTGAAAATACTGGATGTTTTCTACATGGGAAGAAATACTATTCATCTTAGGAGGTAGGACACAAGTTAGTATGCAGTTCATGTTGTGAGCAAAGCTCAGCAATGATAAAATAATCTTTCCATCTTTCTTCAGACGAAGTGCTTCTTGAACTACATTATTCGGTGCTACAGCATAGCCTTAGCTGAAATGGAAAAAACAAAGAAACTAAAGAACAATATAAAATAGTCTTCCTTTTCGAAGACGGTAGGGTGTGATTGAAGGTCGATTTAAATGCTATTTTATTAAACCATATATAAAGAATGATTTAAGTTTTTGTTCAAAACTATAAAATATAAAGAACAGAAAGTGAAGAATTCTGACAAGGTCTTGGGTAGTGAAATAGGTTATATCTTTAAATAATACTTTCAACTATTAGTCTATCTTGTAAACTTTTACTCTGTTTTTCCAGACAACCTATATTTGAAATATTTCTTACTAACACTTACGAGGTGTCTCATTATTCAAATAGTTGTATTGTTCACTTCTCAAATCCATTATTTTAGTTCCCTCATATATTTTCCTTTTGCGATGTTTAACAGTTCAACAAAAAGCACATCAAAATAAACCTTGCAGTTGGGTTAAGACATTAAGCTGTAAGCCATTTTTCTTTCTTTATCTTACTCCGTTAAAAATACAGTGAGAAAAGCAATAACAACAACAAAAACAATAATTCTATATTCAACTTCTATTGAAGGATACAGTAAATCATTGCTTTTTAAATTAATAACGAGATAACACAATTTCCAAATTCAGCTGACGTAATGTCTTCCTCGATAGCATCAATAAATTTTGAAATTCCATTGACTGATTTCACACATAACACCCCATCGAGATTTAAAATTAGATGGTGTAAAAATTCGAACATTTTATTTATTACAACTTTTATTTTTGTTTGCAGTTTATTTAAATGACAAAATGTTGATTCGACAAGAAACTACTACGTTCAAATTTAAATGAGATTATGAAACTATGTTTTTAAATCACCTATTTTTTCATCAATTAGTCTGACTTTCTTGGCAATGAGATAAAAGTGACCCACGAGAACTGCAAATGATTAATCCTTTGAAAGAAAATAAACAGTTTGATTGATTAGCAAAACATTAGTTAATTAAATAGCTTTTGATCGTAGCAAGAATTTGTTGCTGCATTTTTAAAATGTGTTTCTTTTCAAAGTAGAGATGGAAAATTGAATATTACTAAATTAAAAAATAAAAAGAAACAAAAATATGCTACTGTCTTATTTTATGGTGAAGAACTGAAATTTAATAACGAAAATTATTATATGAAACACTTCAGGTAACCACATGCTTAAACCCTACACTGTCATGTGAAAGACTTGAAGATCCCTAACTATAATATGTGGCAAGTCTTCTGATGGGTAGTAGTACACTGGTGCTTTAAGATAATGATATCGATTTATTTTGTAAAATAATTTATTTTCAGCTTATTGACAGGTATATAAATAACAGAATCGAATGAATGTTTATGAATGAGTGGATATAGTTACCGGAAAGTATTTCAAAGATAGTGGTTCATATGTTGTCGTAGGCATTCTAGAGACTTACCTCTAAAATGGGCTTGGCTACATAGCAGTAAACAGTTATAACACGGTAGGAACAATACGACATCATTTTCTTTATGCTTAAAGTAATTTTCTTTTATACCATAATGCCTTTGGGGAAAAACATACACTAAACAAACTCTTATTTCCTCTCGTATTAATCAGTTTCTGCACTCAAAGAAATCGTTATTTTCCCATTTCACTTCACTGTAGTTGTCTTTTGCTTTTCTATTATAATTGTTATATGTAGTATGTTTGTTCATATAAATTTTACTTTCGCTTCTGTGTCCACTTCACCACTCATTGCAAACACTGCTCTGTCGTCTCAATATCTATAATACATCTCTCATTGTACATCCATGAAAAGAACACATATTCTCCTCCCTGCTCTCTCTCTGACGTCAAATTCTGCTTAATCATGACAGTTGTTTTCTGCCCGTCGTCTGTCTTCTGATTTTGAATGAAAAATATTTCCATAATCTTCATACATATACTGTTTATAATTTAGTACATCTTTTAAGTATTTTTTTAACTACTTAGATTTTCTTTGAAAAGTCGATTTATGTTATCCTCTGCAAGAAAACATTGTCATCGACCAAATGAGATTAATAGAGGTTTTCTGTGTGAATATATTTTTAACCTGAAAATATTTAAAAAGCTTTGTTCTGGAGGCGACGGTATCAATTAATCTCCTTCCTTCGAATTTATTGTCCTTGCGTCTAAGTAATAATAATAATGATAATAATCCTTTCTACCGAAGGCACAAGGCTTGAAATTTTTGGGAAGGGGACTAGTCGATTAAATCGACCCCAGTATGTCACTGCTACTTATTTTATCGACCGCGGAAGGATGTAATGCAAGTCAACCTGAAGCCAGACGTAAAGCCGGAAAAAAATGCCAATAAATATTTTATTCGGCATGCTAACGGTTCTGCCAGCTCTCTGCCTCAATAATAATGATAATAAAAACAAAAATAATGGTTTCAAATTTTTGATACATGGTCAGCAATTCCGTGGAAGGGGGTAAGTCGATTACATCGACCCCAGCATTCAACTGGTACTTAATTTATCGACCTCGAAAGGATGAAAGACAAAGTCGACCTCGGCGGAATTTGAACTCTGAACGTAAAGACCGACGAAATGCTGCTAAGTATTTTTCCCGGCGTGCTAACGATTCTGCCAGCTCGCCGCCTTAACAACAGGGGGCGTGTCAATTTTATCGATCCCAGTGCTTAACTGGTACTTATTTTATCGACTTCGAAAGGATAAAAGGCAAAGTCGATCTTGGTGGAATTTAAACTCAGAATGAGGCGACGCACGAAATGTTAAGCATTTTGTCTCGCGTGCTAACGATTCTACCAGCAATAATAGTGTAATCTATATAATGATAACAATTGTAATTTCAAGAAAACGAAACATTCAGACCTAGATGGACTTGAAGGAGTCTGAGTTGTCTTTCATATTGGTTTCTAATTTTGACATGAGGTCAGCAACTTTTTGGGCAGGATTAGTCGATTGTATTGACCCCCAGTGCTTAACTGGTACTTATTTTATCGACCATGAAAGGATGAAAAGCAAAGTCAACCTCGGCGAAATTTGAACTCAGAACGTAAAGATGGACGAAATTCCGCTAAGCACTATTTCGGGCGCGTTAACGTTTCTGCAAGCTCACCATCCTATAGGGTTATCTTTCATATTGATTTCAAATTTTGGCATAAGCCCAATAGTTTTTCAGTGGGAGGGTATGAGTCAATTACATCTACCCCAGTGCACAACTGGTACTTACTTTATCGACACCAAAAGGATGAAGGCGGAATTTGAACTCAGGGTGTGCAGACGGACGAATGCCGCCAAATATTTTTGCCCGGCGTGCTAACGATTGTGTCATACTGAAATAAACTTTCTTAAGGCGAGTCAAGTTGACATGTAGTCAAGAATCAACGGTCGAAATTGAGATTAAAGGAGGTATTTTCCAAGGAGATTTATTATCTACATTTTGTGTTTATTATTTCTTTCATTTTCTGCCACATATACATCAGAAAACTGTTAACCAAAATATTACTTAGCCAAAAGTAACGTTGGAATCAATCATCTAGTGTGCACTGATGCAAAAAAGATAAAGTCTGAAAGAATTACCGTTAGAGACAACAAAGTAATATGATCAGTGATGAACGAAGAAATCTATGCATAACTGGCCTGGCTGTGCAGCAGAATGATGGTGCGAAGCAGAAAGAAATGAAAGACAAATCTGGAGATGAATACAAAAGAACGACCATGAAAATCCAAGATATAAAACTAAATGGAAGGAACATCATTAAAGGATCAATAATAGTATTGAAATCTTTTATTGCCTTTCATGAATAGACGAAATATGAACTGGATCAAATGAAAAGACGCACCAGAAAGCCGTTAACAATGCACAGCGAGTTACTCCCACACTGAATGTTAGTAAACTGTGTATATTTATAAAACGAGGCGGGGGCAGCTGATTATCCAATGTAACAGTAAGAACATTTGGCAATTATAGGATTATGCATATATGTTAGCAAAAATGAGAAGCTTATATGTGCAGCTCGAAAGATGATTAGTGAAAACGTAGAAGAAAAATAATATTACAAACAAAACTATGTAGCAACAAGATGGAAAGCTAGTAGAATTGTATTGTGAATGAGCAGTTTGCTAGGCAAGCAACGTATATGATTAGGAGAGGAACAATAGGCATGGTTATTTGTTGATAAGAATATATCCAATTAAAGCAAAACCTGACACAGCAGCCAGCAAAGTACTGGATGTGGCAAAGTAAGAAAACATCAATAATATAGTATCTTCAGAAAGATAGCAATAAATAAGTGAATAAAATAAAAACTGAACCTGCTAGGAAAAGGAACCACTGGACGGTTAGCTGGAAGTTTAAAGTAAAAAAATTAAAAGGAAAAGTTGTTATATTATTGTAAGATGTTTTAGCTTTTCTCTGTGCAACTTAATTACGTAATAAAGAAACAAACCAACTATGATTATAACAGAAACAAATAAGGTATGGGTAATATCGAATTTACTATAATATATATTATGAGAAAGCGTTAGTGATAAAAGTATCTGGAATTGACATGAAAACTAATAAAGCTTTGAAACATACAAATATAGTTATACTTCTTGTCATAGAAGCTCTGGAAACAACGCTAAAATTTGATTTTAAATAAGTCTTAGTCAACAGACTAAAACTAATTTTAAATTAAGACTCAATATGGTTGAGAGTCAATACTATTGAAAAGGTTGCAAGACGCAACGAAAATTTTAGGAAAATAAAAATAAGAAAAAAGGGGAAATTTTACCGGTGAGTGTGTTACATTATAAGGCACAAAAAGAAAATGTCTCTCCCCAAGACACAACAGAATATGCTTCAACACACGAACTCGTATAAAGAATCTTGCAAACCAAATCCCAAAACGAAACAATATGCTTGAGTTTCAGTTCTAAGTTCTTCATCTCCCGGGAAACATGCTTTCATTAAATCTCAAGACATGAAACAACAATAGCTACCGTTTTCATCCCTGCAAAAATGATAAGCAAAGTCCACTGCAGCGGAATTTAAACTCAGGACATAAGACCGGAAAAAGCTACTAAGCATTTTGTCAGGCGTGCTACCGATTCTGCCTGTTCGCCGCGCTAACAATAATAATGATAACCTTTCTACTATAGGCACGAAACCTGACATTTTGGGGGAAGGGAGCAAGCCAGTTACATTCCCCTCAGAATTCAACTGGTACTTACTTTATCGACCCTGAAAAGATGAAAGATAGAGACGACTTCGGCGGAATATGAACTGAGAATGTAAAGACGGTCGAAACGCCGCTACGCATTTTGTTCGGTGTGCTAGAGATTCAGGCAGCTCACCGAGCTAATAATAATAATAATAATAATAATAATAATAATAATAATAATAATAATAATGATGATAATAATAATAATAATATAATAATAATAATAATAATAATAATAATCCTTTCTACTAAAGGCACAAGGCTTGAAATTTGTGGGCAGGGGACTAGTCGATTACATCGACCTCAGTGTCCCACTGGTACTTAATTTATCGACCCCGAAAAGATGAAAGGCAAAGTTGACCTCGGAGTAATAATAATAATAATAATAATAATAATAATAATAATAATAATAATAATAATAGGAGTGCATCAACAGGGAAAGAAGAAGCATAGTAGAGTATATGGTAAACAGCAAAGAAGACCTACTACAGTATGCTGTTAGGGCAGAAGGAGTTAGCAAAAATGGATTTGAGAGTGCTCATGAATTCCGAACAAGAACAGCCAACGAGAGAGAAGAAACCCTACTCTGTATGGAATTACATGGTTAGTTCCACCGTGAAACCAACAAATTAAAAGACCAGGGAGCACCATGGAGGTGGCTCAACAAGGGTTACCTAAAAAAGAATACTGAAACGCTAATCATCGCGGCCCAGGACCGGGCATTGAATACCAACTCAACACAAGTGCATCGGACTTCTGCAGAATATGTGGGAAGAGGGTCGAAAGTGTAACTCACATTGTTAGTGCCTGTGAAAGTCTTGCGCAGAAAAAGTACAGGCGTAGACACGACAAAGTGGCGCAAAACCTCCACTGGTTACTATGCCGTAAGTATGGATATGAAGTTACTGGTGCTTGGTACCAATATACATCGGAATAGATAATGGACGGAAGGGGGAAGGCAAAAGTCCTCTGCCTGAGGTCCTTGTGAGTTGATAAACAGTACAAACACGCAGTAGATACAATATATTCAATCGACAACCTCACAATATTGTAGATTGTGCGACGTCTATAATAATAATAATAATAATAATAATAATAATATAATAATAATAATAATAATAATAATAATAATAATCTGATACAAACAGAGAGCTAGTATTAAATGACGATAGTGGGGATAAGAAAATAAGTAGAAACAAACTAAAAGATTAATAAATAAAGACGTACAAATATATATATGTTTAAGAAAACAGTACAAACAGGTAGGCAACAGCACTGAAGTAAAAAGATTTAGATATAAAAAGAATCATCAGAAAAGGATAAAAAAATATAGAAAAACAAAATCAAAGCAGTATTGATATAATAATGAGAAAGCAGATTGAAAAAAACCTCCATGGCCAATATCTCATAAAACTCGACAAAGAATAAGCAAACCGGAATTAAAATGAACAATGGATCGAAATATCAGTAATGAAAACAAAAGCAGGAGGCTTGGTTTTTGATACACAGAAGGAAATTCTCATACACAAATATATATATAGCAACACAATAATGAAATAAACGATGCTCACCAGTGTAAACTATGCAATTAAGAAATTTTTGTAACTGACCAAATTTGTGGATGTCTTATCTTTGCCGAGCGGAGGCGCGTGGCTTTGTGGTTAGGGTATTCGGTTCACGATCGTATGGTCGTGTGTTCGATTCCCTGTTACGTGTTGTGTCCTTGAGCAAAACACTATATTTCCGGTTGCTCCAGTCCATTCAGCTGGCATAAATGAGTTATATCTTTGTCATATTTTTTGTCACGCTGAATCTCCCTGAGAACTACGTTAATGTTAGGTATGTCTGTGGAGTGCTGGCTGTTCCATTGAATCAGCTGGATTACTCGTCTCACCGACGGGGAGCTAGGTCAACCTTGCTGAGTCCTAGTCTGGCCAGAAACCCGATTAATTCGACGTTTATGTTCACTGGGTAACATATCGACACTTCAAATTGAAACGGGTAAGAAATGGTGTAAATATGTACGGAAAACGGTACGTGACAATCACAGCCATCTTGGGAATTTTGTCCCAGTCATTGCCACATAGGTTCACCATATGATTGTTCAGACTGATTTCGTTGCATTACATTATGTGTTTCTAGGAGGGAAGTCCTTCCTATCCCAGGTCTGCTTGGTTTTGAATTGTCATGGATATTTCTGTAACTTTACTTTTTTCTTGGAGTGTTGGCTCTACGCAAACTAATTTTTACCTCTCGGAAGAGGTGATAATTATTAGTCTGGTCTCCGTCATCTAACCTGTCCAGTATGGGAAGATCTACCACGATGTTGCGCTCTGCTGGAAAAACTCCCAGGGTCACTGAGGCATACAAGCCACAATACTACCACAAAGACTGGACCTTGTGGCGGATTTCTCTTCCAGATGAAACCCAATTGTTTAAAAAACAGTTGGATATATTCGATAATGAAAGACTGGATTCCTGGATATATTACGACAAAGGAAACCTGGGACGGTTACAATTATAATACTTGTCCAACGATTCGTGTGTGTTACTCTGACGTCGCGCGGGTCTCAAAATATTCAGTGGTCGAAGTTTATACAGCGAGAAAGAGATATATACACAGCAGAAGAAACCACAATAGCGTTATTGTGATTCAAACAATGTCGAATTTCTAGACTACATACGAAATGGTGAAACCATTCAGCTCTTACTTTCCAGCTCGGAATCTTACAAAGTGAAGTTTAGCTCTTCCAGCTCATACATCAATCTTTGTAACTAACTCGATAAAGGCTGTCAGCTTTTCTGGAGAATATCAGAAGGAAATGGTCACATTAGTCCCGGCGGCTTCCATTTCTCTACCCGATTTCTTTTGAACAATAACCACATTAACCACAACAATCAAAACAACTAGAACTCTGAACTCATTCCTGTCTCATTAATAACACCAGACACTCCATAGCTCAACTGTGATAATTGAATCACAAGAAATTATGCTGGAGCTACTACTACTACTACTACTACTACTACTACTACTACTACTACTACTACTACTACTACTACTACTACTACTGCTGCTGCTGCTGCAGCTACTGCTGCAGCTACTGCTACTGCGACTGCTACTGCTGCTGCTACTACGGCTGCTGCTGGAGTCGATACATTTATCTGCTACTGCTTGCTGTAGCTACTACGCACCACTCTGTACAGCTATAGGATCTCGGTTCATTAGTTGTGTTATGCTACGATAATTTAGTTTGAATATTCGCTTAGATGAGAAAATGCAATGAAAAGTCTAAAGGCTGCTTAGTGGGTAGCTGATTGCACTATGCAAATTCTCATTCCATTTTGAAACATTTATTCAAACACAACACAACACACACACACACTTATATGCACATGTAGCACACTCAGAAACACATTAAAGAACATAAGTGAATATGCTTTTCTCTTTCTTCTCTCTCTCTTTCTCTCAGCTCTCTCATTACCCCCTCTCTCTCTCTCTAAGTAAAGGTATAGTAACAGGAATGAGTAATTGCTTCATACGTACATATGAATAATCAGTTATTATACGAAGTTGAGGTGTTCATGACTTTTCTCAATGCTGCTAACCTCATGAAACATATTTTGAACACCGAGTTTAGCCTAAATGAACGTAGTGGCAATCATATTATCTAAACCTACAAATTGATAATTCAGAATGAACCTTCCTCACAGTCAAGCATTTCTGAAAGGCTTTAAAGTGAACTAAATTACTTCAACAAAGAAGGAATCAATACCAGGATGCAACTCGCTTCATTAGGTGTTCATCACTAATTAATGTTTTCCAATTTAAAAGGATCCAAAAGCTTGATATTGAACGCTAGTTTATGTAACCTTAAGTAGAGGAGGACTACATATGTCGGCCTACAGAAAATAGCTTTACCAGTGGGTGGATGCTGAATTGAATTCAGTACTACAAGCCAAAAGACAATTCATACATTTTTATACATGCTTATATGCTCAGTAGCGTGTATGAGCGACTAAGTTCTCGGGAGTTCTGCACATCGATAAAGATAAATTGAATGATTTATTTTGGATCAATATGAACATATGGATTATCAATAACTTAAAATCCTTATCCTGAGAGCGCCATCAAAGGTGAGAAAATTAAGTACAAATCCGAACTAGAATAAAATGTACAGGCATTGATCGGTTCGAAATGTAATCTGAACAGCAAAATTGTTCTGAACGCTCGAGTGTTGCTGGTCTGTAGAGTTACTCTGAACTGTTGCTGTTGTGTGTGATGAATCTGGCTATAAGTCGGATTCACTTTCAAGATTACCTAGCTGTCTATCTCTTATAGATAAGGTAAGCAGTTTTCCTATCTTCACTGTGTATGGCGAAAAAGGTAGAATTGCGGACAATATAGAAAGGAATGGGGTCGACTTACCCACTCACTCGAAATTGCTGGGCTTGATCCAACATTTAAAACCATTATTATTATTATTATTATTATTATTATTATTATTATTATTATTATTATTATATTATTTATTATTATTATTATTCAGTAGTATATTTTTTATATCGTGCTTTCACTTCACTACCGAGTGCAGGTATGTGCTGTGATTTGTTGTGATGCTCTGATGGTTATTGTATGGAAAGTGTTCTGCGTAGGATGTGTGCAGAACCTAGTAGTGCAATTTTCTGTATGTTATGTGTTTGTAAGTCCTGGTGTTTTTGTTATGTATTTTTCTGAATATTTTTTTATCATGCCTAATGCACCTATTATGATAGGAATTGTTTCTGCTTTTAGATTCCACATTCTGGTTACCTCTATTTCCAGACCTTTGTATTTTGAAAGTTTCTCCATTTCTTTTAGAGACACGTTGTCATCCGCTGGTATTGATACATCTATTAGAAAACATTTTTTTCTTCATGATCTCTGACAACTATATCTGGTCTGTTGGCCTTAATTTCTCTATCTGTGTGTATTGGCATATCCTAGAGTATGGTTGCCTTCTCGTTTTCTGTGACCTTTTCTGGTGTGTACCTATACCATCTTTTTTCTGTTGTTATTCCATAATGTTGGCATAGTTTCCAGTGTATATAGGTCCCAACTCTGTCGTGTCTGTGAATATATTCATTCTTAGCCAGGACTGGGCAGCCAGAGATAATATGATTTATTGTTTCTTGTCCATCTCCACATATTTTGCAGTTACTTGTTATATTTCTTTTCATTACATGTTTTTGGTAATTTCTGGTGGGGAGGCTTTGGTCTTGTGCTGCAATTAAAAATCCTTCTGTCTCTGCTTTGAGTCCTGAGCTTCTCAACCATTGTTGGGATTTTTGTCTATTTCTTTTGCATTTAGTTTAGTCCAGTATTTGCCATGAAGGGGCTTTTCTTGCCATCGTTTTATCGTGGTTCGTTGCTGTTCTATTTTTAGTTTGGTTTTCATTTATTTTATAGCTTTTGCTATTTCTTCTTCTTCTTCTTCTTCTTCTTCTTCTTCTTCTTCTTCTTCTTCTTCTTCTTCTTCTTCTTCTTCTTCTTCTCTTCTCTTCTTCTTCTTCTTCTTCTTCTCTTCTCTTCTTCTTCTTCTTCTTCTTCTTCATATTTGTTAGGTGGTATGATTTCTTGTTTGTATTTGTCAGCTTCCTTAAATACTGAGAACAGTTTTTTGTTTTGCTCGTGTTTTGCCACTATTTTTATCAGTTTTCCTTCCTTCTGAAGTAGATATTTTTGAAGTCCTATGGTGGTTATTTTATAGTAGTTTTCCAGCTGTATAAGGCCTCCACCACCATCTATACGTTGTATATATAGCCTTTCTATGTCAGATTTTGGGTGATGCATCCTAGATCCTGTCATTATTTTTCTTGTATTCCTATCTATTTTGGTCAGTTCATTTAGTGTCCAGTTAAGGATATTGTAGCTGTAACTTATAACTGGGACAGCTAAAGTGCTGATACCTATTATCTTGTTTTTAGCATTGAGCTTTGTTTTCAGTATTGATCTAACTCGTCTATAATATTCTTTTTTTTATTTTCTCGTTCATTTGTGTGTGTTGTGTCTTATCTAGTTCATGGATTCCTAAGTATTTGTAATTTTGGTTTTGGTCTAATTCTTTTATTTCATTGGTTTTATCTAGTGTGATGTTGCTACTCTTAAGTAGTTTTCCTCTTTTCAGGGTTACTTTGGCGCATTTCTCTAATCCAAATTTCATATCTATTTCTTTGGTAAATCCATGAACTGTCTTTAGTAGTGTTTCTAGCTGTTTGTCAATTCTAGCTGTTTGTAGCGTATAGTTTTAGGTCATCCATATATAAAAGGTGGCTGATCTTTTTGCTGTAACATTTATATCCGCATCCAGTTCTGTTTAGCATATCCGATAGAGGTGACAGTGCCAAGCAGAAAAGGAGTAGAGAGAGCGTATCTCCCTGGAATATTCCTCTTCTAATGGGGATGGCTTTGGTTTTCACAAGTCCCTCTTTTGTTTGGAGCTGTAGCACTGTTTGCCATTTATTCATAGAGTTGGTGCAACTTTGTTCATGGCTAGTGTTTCGAGAATCCATGTGTGGGGGATGCTATCAAACGCTTTTTTGTAGTCGATCTAGGCCATACTGAGGCCTTTCTTCTTTCTGTGGCTGTCTTCAGTTATAGCTTTATTAATCATTAGTTGATCTTTACAGCCATATGAGCCTTTGCGACATCCTTTCTGCTCTTCTGGAAACCGGTTGTTTTCGTCCAGTTGCTTGTTCAATCTTTGCGATATTACTGCAGTAAATGCTTTGTACATTGTAGGGAGACAGGTTATAGGTCTGTAGTTTTCTGGTTTTGCTGTCTCATTTGATTTGGGAATTAAGATGGTTTTTTCCCTTTGTGAGCCATTCAGGTATTGTCTCTGGCTCTGCCAGTATGTTGTTAAAATTTTCAGCCAGCTTTTTGTGCATTCCTGTTAGATATTTCAACCAGAAGTTGGGGATCTTGTCATGCCCAGGTGCCTTCCAGTTGCTTAGTCTTTGCAGTGCCTGGGTGACCTCTTCAGTTGTTATGGGGGTCCAAAGTTGCTCAGATGCCGAGTTTGTTGTTTTAATACTCCTTTTTTTGGTTGTTCGTTCGCCGACCATATTTCTCTCCAGAATTCTTCCACTTCTTCTGCCGATGGTGCTGCAGTGATTTCTATTTTATTTTTGCCAAGTTCTTGGTAGACCTTTTTGGGTTTGGAGTTGAACTTTTTGTTTTGTTCAAAGAAACGTTGACGTTTCTCGTACCGGCGGATCCTTTGTGCTTTGGCAAGGATATCTTGCTTCAGCTTTTCTTTTATCTCAGGTAAATCTTTTTCTGTGGTGTTGTATTTGCGGAGTATTTTTGTTTTCTTTTTGTTGCTCAGTAGTGTTGATTGTCTACTGATTTCATTAAGAATCGACAGATCTTTTCTCATTTTTTGTATTTTGTTTTGGATGTTCTTTATCCACAGGGTTTGTTTGGGTGGTGGTACTCCTGTTTGGATGGGTTTGAGTGAGTATCCAGCTTCTTTTGTGGCTGCAGTGGCTGCTGCGTATACTAAGTCATTTAGCTCGGTGATATCGTTTTTTTGTTTCAGTGGCTATTAGTTCCGTGACGGCTAGGTTTATGTTGTTTATAATTGATGTTGTTGTTTTGTCTATTTTGATTTTTGGGAGGTATGGTTGGTGGTCCATTTTGAGCTCTGTGGTTTTCAGTTCTTTGATTATTCTACTTTTTATAGTTTCATAATCATTAGGCTCCCCTTCGTTGTTTCTAGGTTTTAGATTTGTGTCGCTTTCTATCTCATCCGTATGTTTGTTTGTCGTGTTTTGGCTTGCTGTTTGTCATGTATTATTATGTATCCTTACGGTCTGGGTTTGTTGTTTTTTGTTTACATCGTTTTTGTTGGAAATGTTACGTTTGTCTTCGTATTTTACTGTTTCAGTGTTTATATTATTTGGCATTGTTGTGTGACTTCTATCTACATTTTCCTGATGTATTTTTTCTTTTAAATGTTCTATTTCTGATATTTTTTTTTGCGTTGAGAATATATCTCCGTATATTTGCTAGTTTATTAGGGTTTATTGTTGTATCCAGGTCTTTATTTATGTTATTTTTCTTCCATATTTTGTATGTATGTGTTGTATTTTCATTCTTTGGGTAGAGCACTGCTGTAAAGTAAGCGTGTAGGATAGAAATGTATTCCTCACGTGTCCATTTATGCCTTTTGGGTTTTATTTGCGGGACATGAGGAACAACGTCCGGCCCATTATTTAGACGGTCGTCATTTTCGTAGGGTACCGGTCCGTTCATTTCTGTTGTCACATTGTTTTGCACGTGTAGTTTTTCGTACATTTTGTGTTGTAAGTTTACAGTTCGTACTTCCCGATTGTTATTCTTGGGTTGAATAATACCGGTATTATTTAATTTATTCGTAGTTTTTTTGTACATAGTGTTTGGGGCCGGAGATGATCTGGTGTTGATGGATCGTAATGTATCAAGCATGTTTACATGTGTTGTGTTAGAGGTGGAGATGATATCGAGTTAAAATACATCCTTTCGTTTTGAAAATAGTAATAAATTTCAATGAGTATTACTTACTCGGATATAGTCCAATCCTTTGTCAGTTATTTTTTAGCTCCATGCGATGTCTTTGTTTCCGATGTTTGTGGATAGATTTCGGAGCACTGTTTTATCGCTCTCACATGTTTAACGTCCCCGGTGTAATCTCTGTTTAACGTCCTCGGTGTAATCTTGTTTAACGTCCCCAGTGTAATCTTGTTTCTTCTTCTTCTTCTTCTTCTTCTTCTTCTTCTTCTTCTTCTTCTTCTTCTTCTTCTTCTTCTTCTTCTTCTTCTTCTTCTTCTTCTTCTTCTTCTTCTTCTTCTTCTTCTTATTTTCATTAGCATCTTTTTTCAATTCTGTTTCCATTTCTTGCCAAGTGTTTTCCCTGACACCTAGTGCAGAGAAACGTACTGTATACATTAGTAGGCCATTAAAACAAACACACCAGATTGTTCATTTACGGAGTCATGTGATAGAGAAAAAGGGGAAAACAGAGAGAAAAAATAGAAAAGTAAACAAATAAAATAAAGGTTGAAAGGAAATACTTTTCTCAATACGTATGACCTACAAGTTAAGACAATCTTTTGCACTTCCTGCATGGATGGTAAGCCAGGGGTCATTCTTAAATAATTTTCAGTTCCTTTTTTTATCATTCCAAGTTTTCCTACAATCACTGGTATTGTAACCGTCTTGAGATTTCGATTCGCAAATCTTTATATTTTCTGAGCTTATCAAATTCTTTTGCCGAGATTTTATGGTCACAGGGTATGCTCATGTCAGTCAATAAACAAACTTTATTACTTTTGTATTTCATAACAATATCTGGTTTATGTGCCTTGATGGTCTGGTCTGTACCTACTGGGAAGCCCCCCAAAATAGTTACATTTTCTCCTCCAGTTACAGCCTCAGGGTAGTGCTTGTACCATTTGTCAATAGTTTTGATTTTATAATGCTGACACATTATCCAATGTAGATATTGGCCAACTCTGTCATGCTTTGATTTGTACTCTACAGGTGTTAAAACCTTATATCAAGAGATTAGGTAGTCGACTGTTTCTATTCCATCGTTGCACTATCGACACTTTGGGTCTACACCATTTTTCATCACATTGGCTTGATAGTTCCTGGTCAATAAGCTCTGATATTGGGTAGCTAAGGTAAAGCCTTCATTCTCTGCCTTTAGCCCTGAGCTCCGTAGCCACTGATTGGTCTGCTTCTAATCTACATCAGTTAGTTTGCTACGGGCCACATATTTGCCATGCAGAGGTTGTTGTTCCTACCTGTCAGTCAATTGTTTAAGCGCATTTTGCTTTGCTATTGATTTCACCTTCTTTGCAACTACAGTTGCTGCACTTTCCTCATACTGTTTAACCTGGGTATTATTTCAACTTACTTGAAAACTTTTTTGCTCTCCTTCATAACAGAATGAATTTACTTACGTCTTTCATGGTTTTCAACGAGCATCCAGTCGTGAGATGTTTCAAGATATTTTGCCAGTTCAATTGTGGTGGTTTGTAGGAGATTTCAAATTGGATCAAGCCTCGACCTCCTTGAGCTCTGGGTGGGTAAAGACAATATGCGTCTGCCTTTGGGTGGTATAGCTTATCGCAAGTCAACAGGTTACGGATTTTCCTGTCAATCTTCCTTATTTCGTTGATATTCCAGTTCAACTCATTGAAACGGTAAATAACAACCGGAACTGCTAAGAAATTTATAGCTAACACCTTGTTACGTGCATTTATCTCGGATTTTTAGGACTGCTAGAACTCTCCTGTAACACTCCTTCCTGATCTTCTCTTTCATACTTGCATGTTGAATGCCAGAGCCCTCATTTATTCCGAGTTATTTGTTTGTTTCTGCTCGAGTTCTTTTATGACTGTGCCAACATCCAACACCGCTGAATGTGGTCTTCTTCTTCTTCTTCTCTTCTTCTTCTTCTTCTTCTTCTTCTTCTTCTTCTTCTTCTTCTTCTTCTTCTTCTTCTTCTTCTTCTTCTTCTTCTTCTTCGCTAAGGCGGAGGTATTGTTTTCAGTCGCGTTTGCTTGTTTGTCCGTAGACAAGATATCTCAAGAACCGCTGAATGGATGTGGGTGAAATTTTCAGGTATGTTTGGCCTTGTGACTGGCACGAATTAATTAGATTTGGGGATCGATTTGGTACTGGACGAGGATTCTGGATTATTTTTTCTGTTTTTTTAAAAAACTTTTTGAGAGCGGTCGGGTTCATTTTTAGCATTCTCGTCTGTGAGGGCAGTCGAGTTTATTTCAGATATTCTCATTTTAAAAATCTCTCTCTGGCTAATTGTTGAGAAGACGTTGGTGTTGCTTTAGCAGAGGTTTGCGGTCTCTGAGTGCTCTTGTTATTATTATTTTCATATTCACTCAAGAGATTAGGCTGTTGGAAAAGAAAAGAATACTAACATCGGTTACAGCAAGTAACCTTAGATGCTAAGGACCCTCCTAAGTATCCTAGCTGTCCCTAATAACATTGTTTTCTGGATTTGTACTAAACTTGGTTTTATGCCTATTTCCTTTATCTATTTGTTCAGATCTTTAGGGATAGTTCCCAATCCACATATAACTACTGGGATACATTTTATCCGCACTTATCGCAGTCTCTGTAAAACAATAGCTAGGTCCTGGTACTTTGCTATTTTTCTATACCTCTCACATTTGGGAGACTGGCATTTCTATTCTCTTATATCTATTATTATTATTATTATATTATTATTATTATTATTATTATTATTATTATTATTATCATCATCATCATCATCATCATCATCATCATCATCATCATCATCATCATCATCATTATTATTATTATTATTATTATGCTGAAAAACTATAGGAAAGTTCTTAATTACCGGTTATTCTTTACTTCAAAGCAGGCAATAACAAATCACCAGAGTTTCAAGTAGTGCCTTCTCTTGTGACTCAAAGACACAATACACCCCTTAGAATGCGAGCTGTACCCGGAATACAAAAGCAGCAATCAAGAGCATGGCAAATAATATGGGATCCTGGCTAATTGTCGCTTTTGTAATGCCATACAGACGAGTGTTAAGTGCACCAGTAGCGAAAACTATTATGCTGTCGAAAGGAGTCAGCGAAGAGTTGCAAGTCCTGATGACCTCCTCACTCTACTGCATCTAAAGCAGTGAAACAGAAGGAAGGGGTAGACCTGGATTTTCAGTTGTTACACTTTTGGTAGCAACAGCCACTTGAGAGGTTTTTGAACTAAAGAATTGGGAAAATGCATAAATGTCTAGCAGGGTCCGCAAGCTGCTGATTGATAACAACAGAAACAAAGATCCAATCAGTCGGAGAAAACACGAAGACAGAGAAAAAAAATCTTCAAATTTTAGGAGAGTACAGTCGGTTGTACTGACTACTATACCATACTAATATTTTATTGAACACCTCGATATATTTCAGCTAGAATGTAAATAAATACCGTGACCTATTTCGATAAAGTGATGGAAGGCAAAAAACGTTATAAATTGGAAAGATATTAATTTTGCATACCAGAGCTACAGGAGAAAGACAGTGTATTTTAGAGATATTTTTGTTTATTTCCGATAGCGCCATCTGTATATAAGTGATCTATTTGAATAGTATATTCCGAGTATTAGTAGTAACACCACCTATATACTGTATTACATAAATCTAGACAAAAAGCCAATACTAACACTAACATTTTGTAGAACTGTGAAAATGCAATAAAATTCGAAGCTTATATTTCTGTATATTTCTGATGATTATAAAATATTTTTCATAAAAGGAATCAAAAGAAAAAAAATGAAATATAACACAATCTAAAAGAAAAAATGAGTACGATCAATTTCTTACATGATGTAATGATTTCTAACATTGAAGAGAAATTTTGAGAAAATGTAATTTCCTAGTTCTCGCTTCATTTCATCACGCCACTGTACATTATTTTGAAAATTTCCTGGTTTAAAGAATAATTCAGAAGCTGTTTCGATACTTCAGGTATTTCAAATTTAATTACACCGCTGTTTTCCGCTAGCTACATTAAACAAACTGAATTAGACCTAAAGAAATTTAAAATTTTAATTACGCCTCTCTACTCCACCAGCTAGGATATATAAAATTAATCACGCACTCTTCTTTCATTTTATTTATATTTCGTGTGATCCACTGCTCATTTAACGAGAAATATCACTCTAACTTAATTATAGAAATAATGACATAAAATAACACTTAAGGTATACATTTAAGAATATATATGTATATATATATATATATATATATATATATATATACACACACATATATATACATATATATATGCTATATACATATATATATATGCTATATATACATACATACATATATATATATATATATTTACACACACACAAACACATGCGCAAAACAAACATTTTTCTCCTACTTAGCTGCTGCCACTGGTTAGCGCTGTCAAACGTGAAATTATTTCGTTTGTATATTGTGTGTCTCGGAAATATTTAAAAGTTTCTAAACCAAAGACTATTTTATTCTAAATTTCTTCCCAATAAATGTCTGTTAGGATATAATTTCTAGAACCTCTAAGCAATTTAGTTTAGAAATATTACAATTCCGATGTTTAGTTCTTATGTAGCTCATAATTGCATCATTAACTCAAATACACTTGTCATCTAAACTAACAGGCTATATTATTTTCTCGCAGGTATTTGATACTGGGGAATTTCAACCGTGTTTCGTGGTCTGCTACCACAACAGCTTCTTTATAGGATCCAGTTAGCTCAAGACATCATCAGGAGGAACCACGTCCGGTTACGGCCCCTACTCCTCTACCGTTTTGATGTCCCCCCCCCCCACTTTCGGAGGTGTCTTCAGCTTTGGTGTTGGGTGCATGTCTTCTTTATTCTGTTCCCTGACCTCTTCGATGTAGTGTCAGCGGGTGACTGACTGCCTTGTCAATTTTTTTCTCCTTTAAATACCTGCTGCTAGGCTCCAGCAGGCAGCCCCAGCAAGTTGTCATGCGACACTGTCTCAACTTTAACTGACCAATGAAGGCGCGTAGTCTTTTCCCACGCATTCTCTAAACGAGAGAGTCCTATAATTTCAAAATATAACTTCACCAACTGGTGGAAATCAGTTGAAACATTGTGCATAGATAACGAAGCTGATATTAACCGTTGTACGTTGAAACTTTCTGCCTGCACTCATGGTGACTTAACTCGTGGTTTGTGATATCACAAGTTTGCAGATTTCAGGTTAGTTGATCTCCATAAACTGGCTGTCAACATGGTACCTTTTCCTTCATTATATTTCGTCATACCTCGCTTTGCCTCTCTAATAGTTCGAGGCGGCCAGTAAATCTGAGCATAGAACTTCTTTTATAGAAACTTGCACATCAAACATAGTATGTGATCAAAGATGCAGTTGCTGTCTGATACTTGTCACTATATTTCAAGGTTGCATGTCAATGGATGTTGATGATTAAACCCCAAGCTTATGGAATAAGAATAGCAACTGTTTTACTGAGTGAATTCCGAGCAATGTAAAAAACAATCATGCGTGATATTGTTCTATATGGACTTAAATGTTTTTGTGTATTTTACTGGAAATAATACCGCTATGTATCGTTATGCAAACGTTATTCATATGCCCCTCTGAAGAGTTGACTATTATGCCTAGACGTAATACTTTCTTGCATTGGTACAATGGAGAAGTTATGAATGATATGGAAGCCACGGAAGATGAGTCCAATATGCTTGACTTTTAAGTTCTAGAAATACCAGGATACCACTGTTAAGGACGACAAAAGAAATCAATGAACAGGAACTGTAGTGTAACAGTATCTGACCTATTAAATTCTTTCACTATTAGTCGCTGTTTTTGAATATTTCACTAGTCTTTATCTTTGACTACTGTTGGCGACTTGCAAAACAACCTTGTTTATTAAATCATAGTCTTTAATGATTGCCGAAGGAAAGTGAAAGTGAATAACACTTGAAATGTATGGTAACTTTACCTAATGAATATCAAGGCTATCTAATAAGTGTAGTATCTAGATGGATTGCAGTTCATGCTATTTGGTCATAGTAGTTCCAACAGATGTGCATTTCTTTCCATCTACTTTGCTTTCCTACATCTGTTATATTATAATATTGTATTGTTTTTTGAATAAAGGTTTTGTTAATAAAGTTTATGCCGGTTTATTTGCTTTACAAATATTTCAAAATACTGAATTCTTACCTTAGAATATTCTTTTAATTTTCAATTCTTATTTCATAAAGGTTCTGGTTCATTTAATTTCCTTGAATGTCATTTAGGTTTTATATTTTTATTTGTTTAATGTTTATTAGGAATGTCTATTTTGTACCCTTGTAGGGTTTTAACATGCATCATCTTGTGACAAAGGCATATATTTAATCACTGAATGTTGTGAATGAAAATATTTCCTGGAAAAGTCCCCGGATGATGGATATTGGAACAGCCTCTAGATATAGGATTTAGTGACGGTTATGAAAACAAGCCGTCCCGGACTAAACACAGGATGAGCTTTAGCAAAGAAAAGCACCCGACAGATAGGTCATCCAATTTAGAATTACAGGTGAAGCCATGGATTGTAGTATAGTGGAAGTACAGTATCGATAAGGAGTAATCACTCGACTAATGGGGAAACTTGCACAATGCGGAACAGAGTAACTTCTGTAAGGGCAATGGCAGGGTCACCATGTTCTCGAAATGCCTTATCACTAACGTCTATAGACCAAACAATCTGGGATGTTATTGGCCAAGAAAAGATTTCAACGACACACACACACACACACACACACACACACACACACACACACACACACGCACACACACACACACACGAACGCACACACACACGAACGCACAAACATGAATCATATCGTCATTCCATATTACCCGTTACTCGGATAACCAAGAAACGCGTTCTGCTTTAGTACCGGCTGTGGCTCAAAATTCAAAACATCAACTTCAGAGCCAAACTAGCTAGTTTTCATTATTAAAATGCAAATGCACAACCATAATCTCAACTTTCAATGTGCGAACTATAAAAATCTGTGTAAGCTTGACTAGATATGTTAAGAGTGTTTACAAAGTCTCTGTATATTAATATTTTATAACTTCACTGTCAATTTAAATACCATTCAAGAATGATAGGAATACAGAATTTTTTCTTGCAGTGTCAACGATCTTGTCAGTACTGTCTCTTCTGCAAGTTTTACTGGAGTCGTAGAAGATAGCTAATCGATGCTTTACAGTAGATCAAAGATCGTAATTAGAGTTATATTGATCGTCACAAATTTCTTTTTTTCTAGTTTCGAAAATAATCATTCAATTAGTGAAACGTTGAAGTTTATTCTAGTTTGAGATAAATTTCTAAAATAAACATCAGAAAATTTATACATCTTTAATATGCCGAGCAAAAATATAGATCGTAAAGAAACATTGATAAGTACATAAAAAATTTCCTGTTTTAAACTCTAATCAATTACGTTTATATTACGCATGATCACCTTCATAGAAATAAATAACTTAGAAAACATGTTTTCTAAATGTTAGCAAAGGTGTATCATATTCAGAGGGATGAAATGAATCTGGGACATAGATGATTTTATTGGATTTGAAAACAGAGCGCAATAGCCCAACTGGCCTCTCTCTCTGTTATAGTTTCAGCCTCATAAATATTGGTTTCTAATTTTAGCACAAGGCCAGCAATTTCGGGGTGGGATGGGAGATGAAGGTAAGTCGATTATATCGACCCCAGTGATCAACTGCTACTTACTTTATTGATTTCGAAAGGACGAAAGGCAAAGTCGACCCCATCAGCATTTGGACTCAGAACGTAAAGACGGACGAAATGTCGCTAAGCCCGGCGTGCTAACGATTCTGTCAGCTCACCGCCTTTAGCTTCATTACTATTAAAAAAAAACACATCAAAGCGACGAGTTGGCTGAATCGTTAGCATTGCGGACAAAATGCTTAGTGGCATTTCTTCAGTCTTTGTGTTCTGAGTTCAAATTCCGCCGAGGTCAACTTTGTCTCTAATTCCTTTCGAGGTCGATGAAATAAGTAGCAGTTGAGCATTGGGGTCGATGTTATCGACTTATCCCACACCCAAAATTGCTGACCTTGTACTTTTGATTTAGGAACAAAATTAGTAATTTTTCGAAGCGAGGGGATTTGTCAATTCCATCGACTCCAGTATTTAATTGGTAATTTCGTGTATCGATTCCAAAAGGCTGCAAGGCTAAATTCATCTGAGCGAGATTTCAGCTCAGAACGCCAGATCATATACTGCGAAGCGTAATTTATGTCACTAAGCCATACTCACTTGCGAGTGACATCTACATGAGTGATACTTTTTAGTTTTTAGCACCTCAGTTTTGGATGAGAAAAAAATATTTTTTAATATATACATATCTATTACATTTCTGTCAGTTTGACTTCTAATCGTCATCAGGTATCTTATCTATGCATATGAGGAACTCAGTACCAGGCTGGATTGAAAATAAGAATATTTATTTATAAATTAAGGGTAAAAACACTCGTATCTATTAAGCAGCTTATGCATCTGATGGCAATCGGAGAGCAAATTGAATGAAACGTACAAAAGCCTCATGAAGTAGAATCGATTATGTCACGAGCCCACTTTCCCATCAGCTTATAAGCTGCATCAATTCAAATTTAACGTAAGTGAGGAACTGATTTACTTGTGAGTGTACCAGACAAAATACATTGCAGTTATTTGTTCCACTTTCTTATATTCTGATTTCAAATCCCAAAGAAGCCAACTTTGCTACTTATTCGTCCAGGGTTGATATATAGAGTACCATTCTTGGACAGTGAATTGGCAGAATTGTCGTAGCATCGGATGTGTGTCGCTCCAGCTTTTTGTGTTCTAACATAAAATACCATAGTGGTCTATTGCAGTAGTAGACCTAATCCATTGCTTAGTTTAACGCCACCATCTGGTCACTGGATGCCTTTTACGGACTCTAATCTGTTGCAAGCATTGATACCGTATTTCTTATTTTTTTATTGCCCACAAGGGGCTAAACACAGAGAGGACAAACAAGGACAGACAAACAGATTAAGTCGATTATATCGACCCCAGTGCGTAACTGGTAATTAATTTATCGACCCCGAAAGGATGAAAGGCACAGTCGACCTCGGCGGAATTTGAACTCAGAACGTAGCGGCAGACGAAATACGGCTACGCATTTCGCCCGGCGTGCTAACGTTTCTGCCAGTTCGCCGCCTTTTTCATTCATACCGTATTTCTGGTCAGTGGGGACCTATTTACCTGTCTGCAACTAGCTTCAGAGGCCTTGTGAAAAGCCATGGACATCGCCTTTCACTCCTAATTAAAGGATTAAAAAAATACTGCGTAACATCTAGTTATGATGATTTCCTTATTTGATAATGTTCAAAGGGACTGACGATATAGCCATTAATCATTACATTAATGAATATGGAAATTTACTTACTACATCCTCAGAAAGACCAACCAAGTTCAGATACTTTCATAAATTAAATCAAAATTAAAAGTTTGATGATCTATCAACTGAATTACGTGAGTGTTATATTAGTGGCCTGGTAGCAGAAGTGCGACGAAATTTTTGACACTGCATTTTAAGATATGAAAATGTTTCTGTTCCGTTTGAGATACTCTTTGTTGTTGCTTAGATGCAATCCCTCTCACATAATCGCATAAAATTTACTTTTACTTCCTCATTAAGGTCTCTTATTAAGCGTTCATTCTCCGTCTTGAAATATTCACGTGACTGTATTGTGTTTTTTTTTATATGTCACAGTTTTTATAAACAATAGCATCGTTGGTTCCACGTTTCTGAAGTTAAATTCAGTAACCCCAATTAAATGCAGCAATTGGTTGGGTTACTGAATTTACACAGAGAGAGAATAAAAAAGGGCAGTTTGTGTGTGCAACTCGGGAAGAACAAATATCACAAGGTATTTGCTCGAAGGTACCAGTTTATTGTTTTCTGCGTTGATGTTTACACCTTTCGCCAAAAGACATACACGTATACATGCAATGGGCTTCTGCGCAGATCGAATTCTGCTCATAAAGTAACGGTTAACTTTAGTCTATGGTAGAGGACAATTGTTCAAGGTGTTGTGTAATAGGTTCGAACCAAGAGTCACGTGGTTGCACTGCAAACTGTTTTAGTTACACAGCCATACCAAGTCCTTTTGATGTTCAGAAAATTACTGTTCGTAGTTATAATTTTCCTATAACGCCATGATAGTATCTCTCTTTCTTTCTCCTTGGTGTCTGCTAACGAGATTAGAAAGTTTTTCCCTCTTAGATATTTCTTCTTCTTTTGTAGGTGCAATATTTATCTCTATATGCTTTACAACATCTTTCCTCTTAGTGTCTGTACTGGCGTTTTTAAAGCAATTCAGATTAGCTAAAAATAAACAAGCAACAACACAAAATAACAACAATGAACACAAACAACATTCCCTTTTATGTTAAACTTCGCAGAAAGTACTGTCAATAAATAATTAAGTTGACGATAAAATTCAGCTAAACTTTTGTACCTTTTGATCAGAGAGGAAAATCTATGTGGAAAACTGGATAGTTTTGGTGTATTTATAGAAGTCAATAAATACAATATACATACATACATACATACATACATATATATATATATATATATATATATATATATATATATATATATATATTATATATATATATATATATATTATATATATATATATATATATATATATATATATATATATATATATATATATATATTTGTATGTGTATTTATGGGTGTGTGTGTATAGTTTTTACAGAAATCAATAAATACTATATATGTATATATATATATATACACACACATACCACATACATACATATACGCATACACATGCACATACACACTCGCGCGCACACACACACGCCACGCATATAGATTAACACATGCACATACATACACGTGTGTATGTGTGTTTTCTGTTTGGCAAAGCAAAGAAGCTCTACAGTTCAGATGCTAAACTTCAGAAAAAGAAAGGAGGTAGAAGGAAAATTAAAATGTTCATACATTTCCGTCTGTTATTAAGGACGTATACATGAGATGGAACTAAAATAGCATCATGATGTCGGTTTGATGGGAGCTTACGTTGTTATTTCTGTTCTTTACATTTAAGTTAGCTTTGATTGAGCAGGCCAATTAGAAAACATACTTCAATACTGATCGTCTTGTTATTTTACTGGGTACAGGGTACCTAAGGACCACATTATCCAAAGTGCTCTATTTTTTGTGTCAAGTGAGAGGTTTCGGTTTGAGGGAAATTTTGATTGCTATTTTCAGCATATCGTATAATACAGCATTGTTATCATAAATATAAACATTATTGTATAATTAATAGGAATATAATACATATACCTTTGGAATTTTAACCCTCCGTTGGTGTAGGTATTTTATTTATCAAGAGTTTCTGTACAATTGTTTCTCAAAAGACATTTTAATCTTACATAAAGAAAATTTCATCTATTGGACAATTGAAAGAAAATTGAAAAACTAAGGAAGGCAAACAAAAAGCGCAGACATTTTATTTGGTAAACCATTTGGTGTTTTTCTAGTCCTTGTCACTGATCGCATTCTCGTCCTTGTCATCCTTACCATAGCAGTGAACACAAACTATGAATGAATGATCCAAGCAGATGGGTTTCGAACACTTTTGAGAGCTATTCTTTGTCTTTTGATCCTTTGATTTGGGGTACAATGTGTATCTTTCTTGAAAACTTGCACGACGGCGTTTTGGAAGTAATTTCTTAGATGAGAAGTGGTGGATCTTCTTTTTCAGGTTTCTTTTCAAACCCGGAACTGTCTTTTCGATGGTTAATATGGTCTTCTACCAACTTCATCCCTAACATTTTCGAAAAATTCCGCCGCATGATGGTTGATTGAGAGTTTGCCATGCATATATTGAATGCATTTATTCCTACAACATTGAGTGTGGTGTAAAAGCTGTAAGAGGCCAGCGTCGAGTATTTTGGGAACCATTATATGTTGAACACAACTGGTCAACGTTATCCACCCCTCCTTTAGTACAGTTGTAGAAGGTATTGACCATTGGTTCCTTTTTTCTTTGGTGTCTGCATTAACTGCAGTATCATCATGATGCTTTGTGCTACACACGTTTCTTGCTTATATAAGACGTCAGTTCGGCGTTTTTCTGGAAATCAAACAAACTTGTATACTCTGTTGTACCTTTGACAGCAACAAGGATTTTTCTCTTGTTTTTCCTCATTAGTGCCACTAATGTTAGTTTATAATCCCTCTGGAGGTCGACTACTAGAACGTAACTGGTACACCAGATGTCCACCGTAATGTTTCTCTCAGTTCTGCTGATATAAGAAACAATTCACTTTACTACTGCCTTTATAGTTATCTACTACAAAAGGGCTTTCTAGTTGCTTTCCCAAGTAGACTTCTATGTTTAACACATAATGGGTTTTAGTATCAGCCAATGCAAATATTTTGATACCATATTTAGCTGGCTTATTTGGTATGTATTGCGTAAAAGGACAATCATCTCTAAAGGCAGCCAGCATTTCATCCACTGTCATATATTGTTTGAGTGTAATTGGATTTAAGTTATCAACAAATGTCTCAAAGAAGTTTCTAAAAGTTGTAAACTTATTTTCTGCTCTCTTTTCAGCCCGTGTGTGGATGTTATCAAACCTCAAAGAAGCCAACAGGAAACGAAAGCGCTGCAGAGACATAGTTGCTTGAAATATCTCTATTCCTGTTCCATCAGCTGCTCAAACATACTCTATATTCATTCGGTTAGATCTAAAGCTCCCAAGAGACAAAGCAGTCCTGTTACAGCTTTCTCTCCCTTTCATTGGTTTGTCTGATTCGGGATTCCTCTTTAAATATTCCTTAATTAGTGTCAATATAGATATTAGTGCATCATCTTAAGTCATTCAGAGGGCCTGGAGTAAATAACAGATCCCATCACTCCACTACATCATGCACGTCTCTTGTTTTTCCTCTTCGTTCAGGGGTACCTCGTATAATGTTATGTGCGTGTATGCTCCGTGGAAGAGCTGGAGGAACTTTGTTCCAAACAGTTTGATCTCTGCTGATAAACTTACAGTCTCTTGACCTATTACTCTGTGGATTTGGATTTGCCTTATTAGCTTCAGTTACTTCCTCCTCTTCAGTTACTTCCTCCTTTTTTCTGTTGTACTCTCGTCTTTTTCTTCTCCATCCACTCTTGGTTCCCCCTCTTCTTCATCATCCCCTCTTTGTTCTTTACTTACTAGTGCTTCGTCTTCTGACTCCAGTTTATCTCGTTCTTCTAGGAGTAATATATCATCCTCTTTATCTAGCTCTCTTTCATTCATTTCTGTCAACCGTTCTATTTGTTTGCAATAATTCATTTTGATTTTGAAAATAGAAAGCCACCATAAATATGTATCATAAAAATAAGAACAACACAAATGTATATTATATGTGTATCCTGATCCTTATGACACACATATACGATAATAAAGGAAATATATGCTTTAGAAAAATTACCTATGAGAAAGGAGTGGAGGAGTTTGCAACACTCCAAGACGCAATTACTGTATGTATACTCCCTCCCTTTGCCAACAGTACACTGAGCAACCTGTTGTATCAGCTCAGTGCACATTGGCAGGAAATTACATGGGAAGATACTGTTTCACTGTTGTCAAACGCAAAACATTACTTTGGCTAAGCCATAACCCGCTGCACCAATGGAGGGTTAAGCCCGTTGTGATCTGCTTTTCGTTTTAAATAATTCTTTCTGTTGTTGGCACAATATCCGAACGTTTAGGAGAAGGGGTAGTCCATTACAACAACACCTGTGATCAACTGGAACTGATGTCATCGACCTCGAAAGGAGGAATGGCAAAATTGGCCTCGGTGGTGCTGAGCTCAGATCGTAAAGCCACAAGAAATGCCGCTAACCATTTTTGACCGGCGCAGTAACGATTCTGTCAGCACGTCGCCTTGTGTTGATAAAATAATGATTTCAAATGTTGACACAGGGCCAGCAACTTTGAAGTGGAGCGGGCTAGTTGACTCCAGTACTTAACTTGTGCTTATTTTATCGGCGCTGAAAGGATAAAATGTAAAGTCGATCTCGGTAGAACTTGAACTCAGAAAGTAAAGCCGGAAAAACTACCGCTAAGCATTTTGTTCGGCGCGGTAACGACTCTGCCAGTTCGCGACCTTTTGTTGGTTAAATAAGACGTATTAAATGTATACTAAAATTACTTGCCTGATTACCTTGCCTTCCCTTGTACATCCAGCTTCTGATGAAGTTGTAGCAATGAAACTGTGACCTACAGCATGTTTTAGGTATCTAAATCTTTCAGAGATCGTTCTCCTCCTAGTCTGACTACATTTCATCCATTCAGAGAGAGAGAGAGAGAGAGAGAGGAGAGAGAGAGAGAGAGAGAGAGAGAGGTAGGGGAAGAATTCCCTTCTTGATTTCTCCCGAAACGACGAGTTGACATCCGTAGTATTTGAATTGAGAACGTAGAGAGCTCCAACAAACTCCGCAAGATATTTTACCTAATGCTATAACGACTCCCTCAATTCACCGCTTTATAAGAAAATTAATAAAAAGATTAATGATTATTCTAAAGGGACACTATACGAAATGGTAACTCTTAAGGTTGAATAGACAAAGGCCATCAATATTGACATAAGGACTGACTACATCAATTATCCAATAGAACCAGTTTTTGTTTTTGTAAAAGAATTTATAAATCAACACAAAAATGTTTTCTTTCCATCGTTAGATCTAGAACAACGGATTATTGAGAGACTCGGAGACCAAGCAGATCGATTAGTGGTGTTATTCTTGAACAATTGTAAATATATGGCAACATGAAAGATCTAGAGAGGAAAAGAATTCCAGAGGCTTGGCAGTGTGAAGAGAAAGGATTGGGAAAAAGAAGTTAGTGTTGGGCCTGGTATGGTAAACAAGGTTATAATATGGATGACGAGAAGAGGAGAGACGTGCGGTTTGGGAAGATTGGGTGAAAATGGCAAGAGGTCAACTAGTTTCCAGAAGCAGAGGCCGCTACAATATCGGTTGCTGAAGATAAGGACTGATTTCTCGTGGAGACGTACTTGTGATATTTTTTAAAAGTTGCTTGCAATAATTTAATTTAATTTATAATTTCCTTTGAGAAACAAAGATGATTATCAAAAAATGTTAGACTAAATCTCCTATGATTCTAAAGTCTGATTTCTATATGAGGAATTAACTTAAGATGTTGTTTAGCTTCAGGTAATATGTTAGAACAGAACTATGATAAAGTCCTCCAGAACCTTCCCATTTTTTAAATTATAAGGTAATGCTATGTAGGACCATAGTATCCGATGTGCTCTTCCTTACATAAGATAATATAGCTTGACTTGAGGGAGAGTTGCACTTTCGTTCTGAGTCTTCCACGTTTGCAAACAAAGAAATGTGTAATAATTCAGAAACATAATGACTTATATTCATTGACTTTAAGACATGGTAATGATTGTTTTTGAAATTTAAGCATTAGATATAAGCAGTTTTGAGAGTTGTATAACATGTATTATATGTATCGTTTTAGAGATATCTATGCACTTTTCGCTCTGAACGATATTTATAATGATAATGCTTTTCCTTTTCACAGATTTTATTAAAATTTCTAATATTTATATTTATCGTTTTTTAAATTTAAACGAAGTGTTGTAATACTAAAGCAGTTCAATTGCCTTGTAAATACAGAATCAGTTCGAACATTATTTACAGAGATTTCATTAGATTTTCAATTCTCAAAGGAGAAATGAAATTGCCCAATATTATGTTGAATGAATGAAAAAATATAAAACTTCAACTGCAATAATAGATGATCTACCAGAAATGTTTAACAGTATTGATTTTTAAACAAAAGTGAAATTCAATACAGAATATTTGTGGTTTGTAAAAGATTCTCAAACATACTTTTGGAAAGATATGTTAAGATAGCCAATAACAGCTATTAGAGGCGTGTTTATTGCGATTCGAAAAATAATTTTATTTCCTTCTAAATTGAAGAATATTTGTTTAACTTAGTTCAACTCTAAATTAATATTTTCTGTAGCTATGGTGATATGAAATATAATGAAAACGAGCATTGAGGTGGTAACTGAATTAAATTTTCGAAGTTACTTCATATCTTGTAGGGTTTCCATGATTCTAAAGATCACTTAAGAAATACAACAAAATGCCATTTCGAAGAAAGATATACACTGTCTGTCCTCTCGTCGATGCCATATAAAGCAATTGCCAATGTATTTAAGTCTGCAAGTTCATAGTTCAATTCACTATATATAAGCATCACACGTGAGAAATTTTTTTTTACTTTGGGCTTTAACCTCTTGATCAATTCGTTAGGAAGTCGCCCTGGACTAACCGCTAAGATTTCCTTACAGAGAAAATAAAAAATAAAATGAAAGAGGGCAATCCCGTCTAGTAGTTGATCGACACTGGAAGTAGGCACCGGCAGGCTTTGGACTCAGATCGAAGAGAACCGGAAAGAATACTGAAAGGTTTTTCCCTCCGAATTTCTGCCAGATTTCCGTCTCATTATTTACGACGAGAGTTGCACTTCTCTAAGTAATGCACGTCCGGCACGTAAAGTACTATCGATTAAAAAGACTCATACACAAAAAAAGAAAACAAAAAAAACACAGGCACCCCCCTCTCTCTCTCTCTCTTGCGCGGTCTTTCTTTCTCTTTGTATATGTATATATATTAATTCCTACACATTTTTTTCTCTCACCGTTTTTTTTCTTTCTCTCTCCATTTTTGTCTCTCTGAAACTTTTCTGCCGAAGAGCGTAGACTCGAAACGTCATTCTTCCCGAACGTTAAACTAATACACCAACTTGTTGTTCCTTCACCTGTCTTCGTCTTCTCTTTTCTGTAAATTGAAACTATATATATACACACATATATAATGGATTCTCTCGTCGTGAACGACAAATAACGGTTCAGTAAAATAAAGCGGTAATCATGTTCTATGGACACTAATGTATCACATGAGGCTTACTAGTGCCTTGAAAATCTTTTGGAAAATGGAACAAGTTGAGGACTCAGTTTGCTTGGATACTTGTGGATCCTTTACTATATGTTTTCTTGGGTGGACGACAAGATCTGCTTTGCTTCGTACCACAAAATCATTTAGAGGAGGAGCTTTTTGGCAGCGTGCCTTCATTCTTGCATGAAGTTGGTCGAAATGTTGGAGTCGATTTACTCTAACCTTTTAACTGAAGAGAAGCAGGACTGCCGCCAGGTCTTGCGTTCTGGTGCTTTCTTTTCCTCAGGAAGAAAAGGGAATGTTGCATCGCTTCAGATTGTTTTTTTTAGTTAGTCTTCGAAGCGCAAGAGTGGCCTTCTAAATCATCTTCCTGTTAGGAATTGGCCAAAGAGAATTTCCTTCGGGATTCTGATATCTTTCATAAATAAATAAATAAATAAATAAATAAATAAATAAATGAA
>NC_042997.1:99392442-99422442 GCF_006345805.1 Octopus sinensis | reverse complement strand
TTGTGTTTAGTGAAAATAAAGAATAAATGATGAAAAGAATGGATGTGGAATAGATATAAATATGAAGCCACGAGAGCTGGTCAAAGTGTATTTTGAAGTCCTTCAGTTTGTTATAAAACAAATAGATTTTGTATATAACTCCATCTAAAAATGGCTCAGATTTTTGGTATATCTTAAGACAGGTGACTTGTATAATGTGACAGTAGTGTCTTTATTAGATGAGCAGTAATATAATGATACTGGGCAGTATCAGCTGTGTAAAGGAAATTGGCATAGGGGATTAGATTTATTACACATAAGGTATTACCCTGAACAAAGGGTTACTGAGTAGTATATTATAATCCCACTATTCTTCTCCAACTCTAATTTTGTACTTATAAAGTAATGAAAAATATTGGTCTTTTTAAAGAGGCAAGACTGATGTAAGGTTTGATGAATGCTTTCAATTTTTGACTTAAAAGAGAGAAGATTCGTTGCACATTGAAAGTTTTCCATGGCTGACTTGGTTGACACCACTACCTGTCAGGTATCCTTCACAGTTTTACAGTAGAAAAGACTCATTTCCAAGAATGCTTGTGCCGATAGATAAAGAACAAATATAGATGTATTTTGAAATGTGATGACACAGACTACAGACAAACGCTTTGAATAGACCCTTCATCGAGGAAAAAAAGAATGAAAAGTTGGGAAACTTGTTTGAAAATACATCATTAACAGAAAAGTGGTATAAGCAATACAAACAAAGAATAATCTTTACTATTTTTACTATAGCAACTGTAATAGTACTATATGTAATTTAGAATAGTGAAAATATGAAGTCTAGATATTATATTTCAGAGGATTGTCTTGTTTTTATAAAGTAAGGTTTTGTTTAAGATATTACTGAGCGAAGTGGAAGTTCTTTAGAAGAAAGGAAAGAACAAATGTATATACATTTTTATTGATATACATACTTATGTTTATAGGAATAAATATGCATATAAATGCACATACATAGTTAATCATTAATTAAATAATGACAGAAATACAAATTAACTTTTCTACTGATGTTCTAACCTAATTGATGATTGCTTTATAGATTGATAATATGTGCCATTTATTGGAGAAACATTTCTTTGAGGATTGGTGTACAAACCGTGAAACAGTTTGCTAGAAGACTCTCATTTTTTCTCCGCAAAAGTTGTAATAGGAATGTATCTACATTTTTATTTTCAAGTTTAAAATATGTAGGCTTCGTCCCCATGTGGGTTTAAACCACCAGTCCTTCTGTTACCATCCGAACACACTAACTGATTGCACCACAGGGACAAGTAAAACATGGCCTAATGTAATCCTTAATTATTATATAATCAGGACTGGAAACAAGAAACTTCGGGTTGCGACTCACTAACTTAGGTTTGCAAATATTACTTCAATCATCCGAACAGTTATGTACTGCCTTACTCTTAACAGCATTTCACAACAGCATAATTGTATGCTTGTGTTTGTGAATTAGAAAGGTAATAGACATAGCTACAGGGAAAAAGACCTTGCGATAACTAGTTCTAGTCCTTTACATTCTGAGTTCAAAGACCAGGCTAATTGATCGATAATGTCTTGTATTCTCCTGAGATCGTTAAAATAATTAGCTGTATGCTCTTCCCCCAAATTCTTGTCAGTATATTAGAAGTCAATATTAGTAGTGAATATTACATACGTGTGTACGTGTGTGTAATGGCTTACTTCATTTGTTTTATTTAGTGTCAGACTAAACGCCTTTTTTATTGCTTTTTCTTTATTGCTTCTCCGTTACGTTCGGCAGACAAAGCTGGCGTTAATTGAGTTTGCCTGGAAATTCTCCGTGTTAGATCAAATGAGTTTCAGTTATGTATTTCGTGGGGTTAAATTAATTAAACACCTCCCATGTGACTATCTGATGCCGTACGTGCGTAAATTATACTACTACTACTACTACTACTACTACTACTACTACTACTACCACCACCACCACCACCACCACCACCACCACTACTACTACTACTACTACTACTACTACTACTACTACTACTACTACTACTACTACTACTGCTGCTGCTGCTGCTGCTGCTGCTGCTGCTGCTGCTGCTGCTGCTACTACTACTACTACTACTACTACTACTACTACTACTACTATTACAGTATATATAAAATATGTACGTGTACGTGTTTGTGAGTATGTATGTATTAAATACATCACCCTACGACAGAGTGTGTATCTGGTCGCTTGGTTTGATAGATACAGTAGCCAAATCCCCCTCAAATTTTATGCTATTTTCTTGAATAGCAAGAAATACATTCCATGCGAAATGTCGAAATTATTGATGGGATGGTCTTAGGAGGAATCCTTTTAATCAGTGAGGAAGGCTAACCTGGAGCTGAAAACGTTGAAGTTGAAATTCATACACACACAAACAGACACACACACAAACACACACACACACAAACACACACACACACACACACACACACACACACACATACACGCACTCACACACTAGTATACCCTTGTAAAATTGCCGACAATTTTATTACATATACACGACAGGTTTCCGCATAGTTTCCGTCTTCCAAAATCACACACAAGGCTTTAGTCGGCCTGTGGCTATAGTAGAACACACTAGCCCAAGGTGCTGGGAAGTGAGAGTGAAACCGAAACGTTCATCCTCATCGTAGTGCCATATTTGTTTGTGGTATGTTTTGATCTATCATAACAAGTCAAAGTCTTTGATGAATTAAATGGCAAATTAGTCTGAAGTACCAGACACAAATTATTCCCAGTATTAAAAATACATATATATAAAATGATGAAAGTGTCAGACACTGTATTATCCCCAAGTATGATTATAGTAATACTGTCGAAAAAACAAAATTTATATAAAAAAAATGATTTATAAAATATCAATATTTAAAATAAAAATGTTGAAAGAAATATTTAGAGTAGAAAAATATTAAAAGTTGCCAATTTATTTGCGATGTTTAATTCTTTTTTAGGTGTATAAATATTATTTATTAATTCTCTCGAAGACAACTGTAAAAGTGACATAAAATGTAGAAGATTTGTTTTGCTTTGATTTTGGTGTCCTTTCTTTTGTTTTTTCTATTTAATCTAAAATTTCTTGGCAGCACCGAGAATCTTTGTGATTTAATCACGTACCTCGTACACATAATCGAACATACAGATACGCATACACGCACGCATGCACGTACGCACGAGCACACGCACACACACACATATGAAGTGGCTGTGTGATTAGATGGTTGCTTCGCTTCTATGTAGTTCCGGATTCAGTCCTACTGCAATTATGTGGTTTCGGATTCAGTCCTACTGCAATTAGAGAGAAGTGGCCGATAAAATAACATCGGGTTTATGAAAATAAGTACGGGTATCTATTCATTTCACTAAACCCCTTCGAGGCGAATCCCCAGTTGGGTGAAGTTCAATGACTGAAACAAGGGAAAGATAACATAATTCTAAAACATAACTGTAAGCTAAATAAGAATCTATATACATTTTATCTTATTGGCACATGCAAGAAAATGAAGAGAGTCTCTTGACTGACCGCTTTACGGCACGTTGATCGTTCTTCAGAGATGTATACACTTTTTCTCCGAAACAATAACGCAAATATATACGAATAAAAAATACATCATGCGCAGCACTGTACATTTTACAGGCTTATCGTATTGAGTTCTATATTCGATAATGCTTGCGCCAAGTTTAAATATATTACTTTATATTTTACAACACTTATATTATGAGATATGTATTTTTGCACATTTGTATGTGCTTGTGTGTGTGTGTGTGTATGTGTATGTGTGTATGTTTATATACATAAAATGCATATATATATATAGGCATACACACATAGATGTATGTGTGTGTATCTGTGTGCATATGGGTGTGATCAAGTTTATTTCTGTACATATACAAGATTCTGTGGCGTGTATTCCTGCGTACTCTTGTTTGTAAATAGGGCGGAACTTTATATAATTGTTCGTTTCGTTGTACAAATGCATGAAAAGTCTGTTTGCCAATTAAATGCGGAATCATTCGTATTCCACTGGCGTCTGGCTAAGTTTATTATATCATCTATGTTAAGAGGAAAGGAAACGTGAGCTGAATTTCTTCTGACATTTCTGTAGTAATTATTAGAGATTTGGTATTAACGTAGATACGCGTAAATGTACCAGCGAGCGTGTGAATGAGCGTACAAATGAATAGCGATACACTAAATCCGATCTGTGTCTTACATAGTGAAACAATGGAACCTAAGGAAACGACTGTTGATCTGTTTAGACAAACAGTGAATACAAACTATTCATATAATGAAATAAAATTTCTGTGTGGATAGAGAAGTTTTTCTCACGTAAAAGTAATTTATTCGATTTTTTCAACTTTATTTACTAAACAATTTAAGTTGAATACCGTCTTGAAGGAAGGGAACTGGATTATACAGTATATACGGTTATATTATTGATTTACTTTGACTATGAGTAAATATAAATTTTATAAACAATGCTATAGTCGGACCCAGATTAAGCATTAAGCAAAATAGCCATGTGAGAGTACAACAAACATATTTATTCAAGTTCCAGTTTTACCGGTGATAGTGCAGTTGAACCAATCCCGCTAAAAAACGCTGAAATTTTGCTTTTTTTCTATGGTTGGCTGAGTTATAAGTAAATAAATTGCTTATATTATATCTTTAATTTAGTGTTACAAAAAAAAAAAACCCCAAAACAAAACACAGTTATATATTTAATACAGTTGTGGGGTCAAGTCGAAGAGAAAGCCTAGAAGAAAATTTAATTCTTAATCTCTTATTTTTCATTCAGCACATACTACGTCTTTAATATCTTGTCAGTTTTATAACGGAAGGATCGAGTGGGCGAAAGTATTGAGTAGGACTAAGCTTAGGACATGATTTGACCTTATTCTATCCCTGTATACCGTTATAAAGACAATCAATTCAGTGCACTGCTGGCACTTATTTTGTCAGCCCGTATAAATTACTGGTATACAACATAACACTCACAGATGAATAAAGGATACAAGCCAGTGTTAATGAAGTTGTTCAGTTCTACTTTCGACTATCTTGGCTTTCTGACATTAAATCTGCCCTCAGCAACGGCATAAAACCCGATTGTGACATTTTGAAGTTAAGAATATATTTCGCAGTATAATGTCCAATAATTTTACACAGAAATAATCAATAATTTGATGAATAATACGCCGAATGTGGTTTATTCAGTATTATGGATATTTATAAATGAATATTATAACATATCCTCCACACCGGAAGCGTTAGCGTATAAGTTATGATATTTATTTTGTATACAATAGAACTGCTCAAAGTACATTCATGTTATTCACATGCTAATATACATAATTATATACATATATATATATATATGAATAGGTGGTGTATTTGCATTGAAATATAGATTCCTATAATAAGCATACCTGTTATGCGTTTGAACAGTCTAATATGGATGTCTTTGTGCAGATAATACATTTGCAAACTAATGTGGAAGCCTGCGTGTAGATTATACATGTCTGAAATGAGGTAGGCAGCTATATAAATGCAAATATAATTTCGTAGGTGTAAAGAAAATCATATTAACTTTTCAAAAAATATGTCAGGATCTGACACGTATGATTTTTTTTACAATTCAATTCTGTATGAATGGCAATATCGACTGAACATACCAACACTTTCTCCCTCTCTCTCTCCACACCTTTCTTTTTCTCTCCCTCCTCTCGCTTTCTTACACACATAAATATATGCATATATATATGTCCATGTGAATACGCACACCCCCACATACAATTTTTGTATGTGTGTTAGGGAGATATATATTGAAATAGATAGATATGAGAATATTTACAAAGGGGATCACAAGAAAACCTCATTTAAACATGATTCATTCTTATTCATAGTAATATATATACATCAACACACACATACATACACACACACACAATATTTTTAGAACCTACACACAAATATCAATAGAAATAAATCTGTTTATACAAGTACGCACATGTATATATATATATATCTACGGTGGTGGAGAAAGTACACAAACACAAACACACGCACACAAACTCACACTTAGATAAATACATACACACACAGTTGCATATGTAGTCACACATATATATGTAGACACAGACACGACAGGTTTCTTTCAGTTTCCGTCTACCAAATCTACTCACAAAGTATAGAGCTACTACGGCTGTATACTTTGAAATGGCTACTATTGGAACTTAAATAGCATGTACAGGAAACTTTTTTTACCACTTCTATACACCACTTTACTCGAATAATGGAGCTGTAACTAAAATATTTTATATTTTATTTCTACTTTCATTTTCTTATTTCCTTCTATAATTCCTATCTCCTCCTTTTTCATAATAATTCCTCATTTCTAACTTAAATATTTACCTCTATTTAACCATCTCACATCGTCTCTGATGAAGGGACATCCATAATATCCCAGAAACAGCTGTAAGACTATATCTATATCTTTTTCCTTAAATATATATATTGACAATATTAATAATTAGGATCACTACGAAGCTGCATAGTAATATAGCAACGCCTTTAATTCTTTAATTTATATACCGCCTTATATAGACCAAAACATGTTTCAATTGCACCGATTAGTAACCGTTGCAATTGCAACCCAATTGTAAAACCGGTACCGTTTCTTCAGGGTCTTCACTTGATATCCTTCGATTTGGCAGTTTAAAATATTTTCTTTTATCTACTCTTCGTTGTAATGTATAGAGCTGTCCGTTAAGTTAGAGCGAACAATCTTCGCTTCAAGTTCTTATTGGATAGTCATTTTTAGTTCATTAATTCAAAACCTATAGTTTAAAGGATAATTATTCATTTAATCTTGGCAAATGTGTACTTCCTCATGTGCAAGCATCTCAATGCTTGTTCTTGTCCTAGAACTTATTACATAGACACATACACACACACATGCTTGATCGCTAAATCCACACGTTTTTTTATATTCTCTCTCTTTCTCTGTTCATTTTCTCTTATTCCTTTCTGTTGTAGAGCGTACGCTCGAAACATAAAAGACTTTCTCAATTTCCCTAGCTTGTTGTTCATACACCTGTCTTCATCTTTTGTTTTTCTGTAAATTTCAACCATATATATATACATATATATATATATATGGTTGAAATATATATATATATATATATATATAACGGGAAGCTTTATGAAAATAGACAAAAGACGAAGGCAGGTTTACGGAAATAAACAAAAGACGAAGGCAGGTGGAATACAAACAAACAATTGTATTAGTATGGCGCTCAGGAAATATAAATAAAACAAGTCTTTAACGTTTCGAGCCTACGCTCTTCAACAGAAAGATACACAGAGAAGAAAGACAGAAAGAAAGAAAAAAAAATGCGTGCAGAGGCTAGCGAATCAACATGGCGATCTGATTTCGGCCAGAAGTCAAAGATCAAACGTGAGACGCAATATATATATATACATACATAAGCGGGCGGGCGCGTGTGTGAGTGAGAGAGAGAGAGAAAGAAAGAGAGAGAAGCAGTGAGCCGGCGCATACGCACAAGCAACTCTGTATATTATCGAATGTGTCAATTTTATGAGAAAAAAGTATTTAATGCGTATAGTAGAGTGTTTATTTATACATGTTAATGTCCTTGTGGACGATATAGCTGTCATGGCGTATTTATATACTTAGTGTCGCGCAAAGTTTTCTGGTTGATTTTGAATATCTTTGTATATGGCATGTGAACCCAGAATTTACGTAATCATAGAAATTACGAATGTTTTGAGTTTATCTGGGAAAATAATTAGATTTGCCTGAAAAATTTAGTGAATTGGCGAAGAGGCACGTCCCTAGTAATTTGAATGCAACAAACCCAGATATTTTCGATCATTTTTGTATTTATGTGAATATGATTGTGTGTTTGTATAAATTTATATAAATGTTAATATAAATACATTATTACACACACACATACACAACATACACGCACACATAGGCACACACACAAATGCATATAAATATAACAGTATGTGTGTGTATGTACATATATGCACACACATGCAATATTCACTAGATGAAATACATGAATAACATAAGTAACACACGTTTAGAAAATTTGTAAAAATTATGCATCGACACCGTCGGGGATGCGGCCACATGTCTTCAAAAATAAAAGGTAGTACGATTATTATATTTTATAATAGTGACTTCTCTTTCTTTCTCTTTCTCTCTCGTTGTATGTGTGTGTGTGTATGTACATATAGTGTGTACATATATGGCAAATAGCCGTGTTTCTGGACAGATCATTGGGCACAGCCTCGATACCCTCAAGAGCGAGAGTTACACATAGACACATTGACACACACACACAAGCAGACACGTGTATTTGTACAGATATACAATATATATTTGTAGAGGTCTATCTATCTATCTATCTATCTATCTATCTATCTATCTATCTATCTATCTATCTATCTATCTATCTATCTATCTATCTATCTATCTATCTATCTGTCTATCTATCTATGTATCTGTCTATCACTATACACACACACATGCACACACGCATATATATATATGCCATATATATATATATGTATATAAAGCTGAAGTTGTCTGTGTATGGCAGATTTGGTAGCCTTCAACTAACACTATCTCCTCCGAGACCCTGCGGCGCAAGTTGACAAAAATTGAGAGTATGATAGAAGAAGGCTTGCTCTTCCTTTCGTAGAAAAACATATTCAAATCGGACCATGTTAACACCAAAAATTATTTACATCAAAAAGGTGCTTTTTTTCTATGAAAATCTCTATTTTTTACGATATTTTGACTTCTGTGTCACCATTTCTCGGTGTATTTCAACCAGTAAAATGTGCACTTAGAGAGAATAACAAGCTACATAATGCAAAATTAGTTTTAAAAAATTCCAATTCTACGATACTGCTAGTATATATATATATATATATATATATATATATATATATATATATATATATATAATATATATATATATATATATATATATATTTACATATATTGACCAGGACCATGTGCAGGATATGCTCTCAGTCTTGACGAGGTGTATTATGATGTTAAGGAAGGTATATTGTTTCGTGACCCTCTTTTAGAAGGAGCTCAGGTTGCAGAGTAGCGTCGATGAAAGTCAATCTTACCTCCATAGTAGATACTGTCCTGGTGAGCCCCAGGGGGTTGCTATTGTACGGTTATACACAACATTATACCAGAAACAATTGCCTTTCAATTGACAATTTTGGGGTACATTGAATTGCAAGTATTTCTATAACTGGTAAAATGTAGTATTTTATACTTCCTCTTGTAGTCTATACCAGTGGTTCCCAAACAGTATTTTGTTGTATCCCCCACTTTGGCACTCAGACCACATTTCTAGCGCCCCCCCTTACCACCATAAACATAGACCACTTTTAAGGCGGCGAGCTGGCAGAATCGTTAGCATGTCGGGCGAAATGCTTAGCAGTATTTCATCTGTCGCTACGTTCTGAGTTCAAATTCTGCCAAAGTCGACTTTGCCTTTCATCCTTTCGGGGTCGATATAATCCGTTTGTCTGTGCTTGTTTGTCCCCTCTATGTTTAACCCCTTGTGGGCAATAAAGAAATAATAAACATAGAACACTTTCTGCAGCAAATTGCAAAAAATTGTATTTCACAAATAAAGCTTAACCTAATTAATCCATCGTTGTGTTGCATTTCCATCCATCACCATTACGGCCCCATATAGAGGGCATTACTATACATAAATGCCACACACTAGGAGGGACTCTTAAAGTCAAAACTACCAAAATAAATTGACAAGACACACAGAATCATCGGAAGAGTCGTGCTCTATAGAGCCTGGTGTTCGTTAAAAATTTCGAGAGTCTCAAGCAGTTGTCTTATAAACAACTACGAGGTTGCCTCGACATCTCCGCGACCGGATATTCATCCAACGCTTGGAATAACACCAATGGCGATCCATAACCAAACCTAGTAAGCGTTTGTTAGCTGACGTCATCTGTAGACGGTTCAATTTCTAAGAAATTATTTTCTAAGAAATTAAACCCATTAGATTTCAGCTGGGCTATTTATTATTGCTGCCGTAAAGTCCATCGGTCGTAAGTCGACGACGACCTGTATATGTATACACACACATGTGTATATGTATGTATATACACACACGTGTGTGTGCATGTGCATGTATATTTACATGTGTGTGTGTGTGTATAAATACATACACGCAGATGCACGACACATACATGCAGATATATATGCATATATTATATCCAACCCGTGACAATGGTATCAACTATTTTTATTGATAGTCTGAATTATTTCGAAAACTGATGCTACTGTATAGTTTAAGAGAGAGAAATATTTATTATTATTATTATTATTATTATTATTATTATTATTATTATTATTATTATTATTATTATTATTATTATTGTTATTGTTATTATTATTATTATTATTATTATTATTATTATTATTATTATTATTATTATTATTATTGTTGTTGTTATTGTTGTTGTTGTTATTATTATTATTATTATTATTATTATTATTATTATTATTGTTATTATTATTATTATTATTATATTATTATTATTATTATTATTATTATTATTATTATTAATAAAATTTTTTTTTTCCTTTCTTATATGTGTGAATACTCTCAAATGAAAAATTGTTTCATGACACTGTAGAATCATTAACAATTCAGCATCGCGTGTATGAGTTTATCTGCCTTGTTTTCGCTGCTGAAATATATTTTACAGTAACTTACATTTTTTTCTTCACTCTTCACTTATATCTATTTCCACAGAAATTATATATTTTATATAGCTACTACTTTTCATTTTAACTCTACAAATGTTTCGATATAAAACTGTATGTGTACATTTCAAAAGCAATATTTCATAATATGCAAGCTTTATAATAATTTCTAGAGTACAGATACAGCGAGGTTTGCGAATAAATAACTATACATTGTCATAACTGTATGTACGTATGTATGTATCTTATATTATAATATAGCCTCGTTCTGAAATTATTATTCTTGATAATATTTGTTGGTAGTTTGGAATGGGGAACAATCGAACCGATTTCATTGTTATTTAGAAATTGCCCAGGATCTGTTTACAGTCTTTTCATTCCAAGCTAAAGAGGAAAGGTAGCGAAAGACTGATTTATCTTTTACTTGTTTCAGTCACTGGACTGCGACCTTGAAGTGTTTAGTTGAAACTATCGACCCTACTACTTACTTTTTAAGGCCTTGTATTTACATCAGGTTGTAACGAAATTTCTGTCCGTTTTTCTAATTGAAATAAAAATGGAAATGCAGCCTAAAATAGATTTATTTAATCATCAACATAGTCCTCATTCTTTTCAATGACATCTTTCCATCATTCCCTAAGTTTCTTGATACCCTTTTCATAAAACTCATCTGGTTTTGACTAGGAAAAAGAAACTAGCTTCATTTCAACCTCTTCTTATGACGTAAACCGAAGTCCCGCAAAAGGATTCTCTAAATTTCTAAAAAAAATGATAATCTGTTGGAGTAAGGTCAGGAGAATATGGTAGGTGAAGAATAATTTCCAAGCCAAATTCTTGTATAAGATTCTTAGTCACTCTACCAGTGAGAGGTCTGGCATTATGCTGTAAGATCACTCCTTTTCTGTTTACCAACGAAGGCCGTTTTTCCTGTAGGACTGTTTTCAAACGTCTTAGCTGCTGGCAGTGAACTTCAGCTGTATTGCTTGATTGTCACCTAACAGCTTATAATTAACAATTCCCCCCATGTCCTACCATACACTCAAAAGAATCTTCTTTGGATGCAGACCTCTTCGAAGCTGTTCGATAGGTCTTGAATTACAGCTGAGCCACTCTCTTTTGCGCTTAACATTATTGTAGCGAATCCACTTCTCATCTCCAGTAATGATTCTGTCTAAAAAAGATATTTGAAGTTCACGAGAATGCAATGAGACACAGTAGTCCACACGGTGTTTGCGATTGTTTTCTGACAGATCATGTGGAACCCATCTTCCAGCCTTGGAGACTTTACCAAATCTTATTATTTATGATGGATGGTCATATGGCTCACATTAAACCCCTTGCTCATTTCATCAACAGTAGCGTGTAATTCGACAGAATTGAGTCCTTTGGGGCGTCCTTCTCTTGCTTTATCTCTTAAATTAAAGTCACCTCTTTTAAAATGTGAAAACCATCTTCTGCATGTACTTTTATTCACCACATCATTTCTATAAGTGTTTTTGAATGATTTTACTGCTGAACTTGCTGTATTCTGCTTCTGGAATTCAAACGGTAACACATGCAGTGTGTGCTCTTTACTTGGAGTGTACATTAGGGTCAACTGAAAGAAGAAATATTTTAGTGATTAAGATAGCCACTAATATCATTTAGAAGCTAGATTGGTGTAATCCTGCTTTATAATTATCCTTAAAAAAAAGGGAAAGAACTTTCGTTACAACCTGATACTATCGATTACTTTTGCTGAACCGCTAAGTTACGGAGAGGTAAAACTAACAACGGTTGTCACACAGTGGTAGCGGACAAACGCAAAAACAGGCACTCACAGACATCCGATGGCCGTCTTTCAGTTTCCGTCCACCACATCCACTCATAGGGCTTTGGTCCGCCCAGGGTTATAATAGAAGATATTAGCCCGAAGTAGCACGTGGTGGAACTGTACCCAGGATTATGTGGTTGGGAAGCAATTTTCTTACCACACAACTACTCCTGTATCTATTATTCCTTTATCGTTTTTAGTTACCGGATTGCAACCATGAACAGCCCGGTCTTTTGTTCTAGACAGTGTCTCTACATTTACATTATCCAATGTGTCCTTTCTTTATAAAGCGGGTAATATTTTGATTTGAGTGCGACTTGGCTGTTATTTTCATCATATCATACGATATCGTATGAGTCTCTCTTTGGCTCGATAACCAAAGCGTTGTTGTTATTTATCCTGGCCAGCCTAGCTGACATTAAACTTAGGAAGACTTAAAGAGCAGAGAATTATCAACTGGAGCAGGAACGAGAAAATATTTTCGTAAAGAAAGTAGGATTTTGGTTCAAGTGAAATTTGGCTGCAATTTCTAGCATGTCATACGACATCGTAAGAGTCTTCCTCATTGGCTCGATAATCAAGATATTGTTGCTTAGTCCTGGCGGGTTCGGTTGACAATAAATTTAGAAAGACTAACAGATCAGTTATTTATCAACTGGAGAAGGAAGGAGAGTATATCTTCTCATGAGTATGACACAGGGATGTGAAAGAGGAACCAAAACTCTGTTAAGAAACAAAACAAAAATAAAAACAATGAACAAAAATACTGAGCGGTATAGTTTGGTAGTCCTCTGGATAACGAAGAGGGATGAACGTGCTATACTGTTGGCAAAAATAACCCAATCATTTCCACTTTCGAAGAGGGAGCAATATTGCCGGAAGGTACTGAAATAACTACACCTCTAGTTTATGTATCGTAAATGAAGTGTTTTGCATTGCAAGCTGCATACATACATACATACATACATACATACATACATACATACATACATACATACATACATACATATATATATATATATATATATATATATATATATATATATATATATATATATTATATATATATATATATATATATATAAATAGTGAATATAAAGTTAAAACATTGTCTGGTTTTCACGTTTTTTATAATGGTATTTAAAAAAGATAGAAACTCTTTTACAATGTTGAAATGTGTTAAACATTAAAAAATATTTCGTAATGTTCATGAAGTTGAATTAACGCTTTCAAACGTTCGTAGTAATCATCATCATTATATATATATATATATATATATAATATATATATATATATATATATATATATATATTTGTATTTACATATATATATGTATGTATATATGTATGTATGTATGTATGTTTGTGTGCGTATTATAGACATATGCATAGATATGTGTGTGCATATAATATACAGTATAAAATATAATTTTATGCATATATACGTACATACACACAGAAATACAGACACAGGCACAGACAGACATACATTTAAATCGAGTATTTAGTTGCCACTCAAATTCCACCCCCTGCTATCTTTCAGGCGACTCCTGAAGTTTGATTACATGTAATGGGAAACAAACGGATTTTGGCAGTTACAAGATAAATTGATGTGAGATAAATTGAAAATATATAATTTGGACTATTCAATTAAAGAGTTTAAAAAGTAGTCCTCTCCACCCCAAATCATGTATAATGTCGAATGTAAATGCATTTTTGATTTATGTATTTGCTTTAGATAAATTCAAAACTAGGCTAATTACATTTTGGTTTTATTTTCAGAATGTTAGTGCTCTTGTTCATTCTCACTTTCATCTTCTCAATGAAGCCTTCATCTGCGAAGACACAAACCTACGTTAGAGCTGGTTAATGCAAGCAAAAAAAAAAAAAACAAAAAAAAACAAAAAAACAAAAAACCAAACAAACAAAATAAAAAAAAAATGGAATGAAAACTGAAATGGAGTGAAAACTGAAATATATTATGTATAAATTTAATCTTATTAACGCATAAGATGTGTTTCTCGAATATTTAAATAAAAAGCAAAATATAAGAATAAAATTGCGGAAAAATATTAATGTGGAGAATAACAAATGAAAACAAAATAGTTTTTATTTATTAATAGTTTGTGTAAGATAAATACAATACTGAATTATGCTTTACTTGAAACTACTGCTATTAATAATATCATGTTATATCTCGAAGCCTTCACAATTGATTTTTATAACTATTATATTACCATCACTGAATAAATAACATCACAAAACGCATCTTCGTTTACATAAAGAATCATCTCCAGGCTATACATTAGCTCACTATAAATATTGTAGCTACTTTATATAGCCAAAAAACACCTGTAGAAGCTTTTAGTTTCATGTTAACACGGAATATCATTATAACCAACCAATCTACCCACCTGGTTGTATATCTAATCGATTCTTTTATTCGCAGGTTAAAATTTAACTACAGTATTTCACTCGGTTTGAAGTAACGGCAAAATACTCACAGGTTTGGGTAAAAAGAAAACACTGGAGGCTGATATGTGGTTGGTGTTCAATCTGCCTTTCTACGGGATTGTTCTTACCGAGAAATAGATGAAGAAGGTTTCAAGTGAGATACAGTCTTATTGTAGAATGAGTGAAGAAAATTATTAAACTATTATCTAGAATAAATGCTTGAATGAAATTGCATCTAGTAAAATTGGCAGAGACACTGGAAAATATTTGCTTGTCCATAAGAGCAAGAGCTGTCGAGTGTGCAATACCGGAAATTAAAGAAACACACGGCGAATAGTTTGATTAATAATTACAGTGTATTTTTGTAAGAAATGTCTATCAACCTGTTTCTAGCTGTAGTCACGAATACTTATGTATACAATTGAAGCATATTTCTAGAAATTCTGGGAGTGAGCTTGTACGTTATTAAGCTTTAGAAACTGTTCAGTGATCAATTATTTTCTAGTTCTTACATGAAAACCGTGTTTTATAATGTAAATTTACATTATGGGTGGGGTTGCAATGGAAAGCAACCAGAGAGTGAAATTCATATTTGTAAAGAACAAGGCGATTTTAGCAGTGTTGTTCATGATGAAGAAGTGTGTATAATTGTGTATTTCTTGATACTTGGTGATGACATCTTGGTGCAGTTGAACGAGATCATGTTAAAATTGTTGGATATGTTTTAGGGCGTTATGCACAGACGTCATGTATGTTTGGGGAAAGGTGTCTGTTTTGAGCGTATATGATATTGCGTGCTAAATAGTCAGAATCAGTGAAGAATGAAACTTTTTGAATGGACGTATGATTTAATGATATAACACGCAAATCGTTATTGTACACGAGGAAGCGCATAAGATATGAGATACATAACTGAACCTCGAAATATGTTAAGGCTGATATAATGAGTCGTAGAAACATGTAAGTTTCTTATAGGAACATTCCAATTCAGAATTTAAAATATTAATTGGCATTGTTGCTTAGTTAAGTTCAAACCGTATTCAGCAGACCCATGATTAAAATATGCCAGGTGTGACAATTTTGCATTTTCAGGAGTTAGCTAAGACTATTTAATCAATTTATATATATAGAAAGAGGCTTTTCTTTCTAGTTGATCGTGGAACTCAGTAGAAGCTCTTTCGTTGGTCCGAAAAAAGATTAGTAAATTTCATTAGCGGTCAATTTGGAAAGATTTCCCTCTAGAAACGAACAGTAATTTTACTCAATGATTATGTTAAAAAATACCTTAATTTGATCACTGCACCACAACATAGCTTAACCCAGAAAATATTTTCTCATCAAGTGAATCATCAAATTAACCAATTAGTTTGATTATCAATTATTCATTATTCACGCAATAAAATACAATTTATATTTCACTCAGCGAGACAAACAAAATTATTTCTCTTTTTTATTACTTTACACGTCGCTTTTCTGAAACTTGTCATAGAATTAACAAATGACGGAAGGATATCTTTTAAGGAGCAAAGATAGATTTCAACAATGAAAATTGAATTCAAATGAAGCATTTGGATATACTTTCATTTCTGGTTACAGTCTTTTACCATACATACACTATCGCGTACCCCTGGCCTCTTCAAGTATTCTTCTTATCTCATTTTAGCTTAAAAGGTGTGGATTTTACTATAACCATGGGCTGACCTAAGGCTTGTGAGTGGATTTGGTAGACACAAACTGAAAGAAGCCCTTCGTATATATATATATATATATATATATATATATATATATATATATATATATACATATATGTATTTATGTATGTATGTATGTATGTATGTATGTATGTATGTATGTATGGTCTGTGTGTGTCTGTGTGTCTTTGTGTCTGTGTTTTTGTCCCAGTAACTTAGCAGTTCAGCAAAAGAAACCAGTAGAATAAGTACTAGGCTAAAAAAAAAGAAGTCCCGGCGTCGATTCATTCCACTAATATTTCAAGGTGGTCCCCCAGAATGGCCGCAGTCCAGTGACTGAAACAAATGAAAAAATAAAAGGTTATGGTAAATAACTTAAACTACTACTGTTATCTACTTTGATTTGTGTAAGTCTAAGTCATGTGGCTACTGGATATAAAGTTCGGACGATTGTGGCACTGATGATGGTTATTGAGGACGAAACACTTGTCCACGTCTGTCTTCTTATTACACGTTAATAAGTATGTTTCTTTCCTTAATGACAATGTAAATTTTGGAGAAATTTTGAATGTTGAGATTATTTCCCTTTTCGAACAGAATGGTCGCAATTACCATACTGTTAATTATGATACGTTATCTAGGAGCGGAGATAGTTTTAATAAATCAAGAATTTTTGTTATAATGTATTCAACATATCGGTATTTGTACACGCATACACACACGTACACACACACATACACACAAACGCGCACGCACGTATACATATAAATCCATATAAGTACACGTGTATATATAAACATATATACAAACATACTCACACACACATATATATTTACATATGCTTATCAATCTTTACATCTTTCTAGCGCTCAAGCTTTCCTTGTCTGTTTTTCCTTAATCTCACTATCTCTTTCTCTCTCTCTACCCTCTTTGTTTCTCTCTGTTTCTCTGTGTGTGTGTCTATCTCTCTATCTAATTCTAGCTGTATCATATAATACATATGAAAGCTCGGTATTATAACAAGTTAGTCACAATAATGCTATGTAAATATTTGTGCATTTTAGTACACTGGAGAATAGCAAAAGTAGATATTCATATCTGATTAAAATTGCCCTAGGCGTTAATTAATGTTCTGTACATCTAGTTCTTATCAGTGAAGATGAAAAGAAGAATAACTACACACGTCTAGTTTTGATTACTAATTTCACCTGCTTTGGCACATTCATCTCATCGAGCGAATAAGCGAGGAAGTGTCTACATAGTGGTGAGGTAAATATTCTCAATTCACATACTAAAATGAAAAGAGATAAAAAAAAAGAATTTGGTTTGCTCGATCATGGCTAATATTGGACTTAACGAGCACAACGTAAATTCTTTTCATCTATCTTTCATCAATCGTTAGGGAAAATCTTATTTAATTATCGAGTTCAAAACAATTTTGATAAACTTTCTAAATTAGAAAGTTTATCAAATGTTAGATGAGAATTCTTAATCATTAAATATTTTATACCAAACTTACTTGGTGGCATTTTGCATTTCTCTAATCTCTCATCTATCTCTGACCAACCATCGTTAATGCGTGTTAAAAACAACAGCTTTCTGTATAATCACAACCACGAATATACAGAAATGTATACTAATCTGAAACCTTTTAGAATTTAAACCGACCATATCTGGTCAAAATATTCTACCTGTTTTGTCTTTAAACCAACCAGATCTGGTCTTTCATATACTCCCTATAATGTTATTCTAAAAATAAACAATCACATCATTAAAATCTCTAAGATATAAGCTACTGCATGATCAGTTCAAGACAATGTGAATAAATAGGCATTACGTTTGATAGATTAATCTGAATGATAAAAGGTTTTAAGACTGTCTATTGCTCTTACACTAAAAATAACCAACTGCTGGAGTCGATTATGAACGGATACTCCATGAATTACTTTTAATCTTTTTCATTTTCAGGACCCAGACCACAAAATTAGTAAAAATGTTAAGTTTATAATGATAATCGTCTATATACATATTTAATTTATTTTTCATTTCTATGGAAAAAAAACAAAACAAACTGAACCCCAGCCAAAAATTTGAATTTCTGCCAGTCTGTAAACACCGAATTTTTTCGAACCTCACAATACATTTTCAACTCTTTTACATGTCAGTCCCCCGAAGTTTCTTTCACTTAAGACAAATGCATTCAAATTATGACATTCAACTATTTTCATTTGAAAATTTCATATTTCTCCATTTACTAGCAAGAAGCATTTGATTGTAACGGAAACAGTTTCCGACTAACCGATATTTCCTGAATCCATTTGAAACCAGTCTACAATGAAGATTCCGTTCCAACTTTTTTATTTTTCATTAATTTTCCAGTATGAATGGGTGTTGTATTAATTGGTTGTTATCTGAATTTGAAGTTCTAGTGATTCTGAAAAACTCATTACAAGTCACTTTCCTATTTCTATGCACATTGAATTTAACTCCTATTCAGGTAGAATACTTCTCGTCCTACACACATGAAGCCATGGCTTGTGATATGAATTGATCACACAAACCACTTAACAATCGAGGAACTATTTCTTAATTATATAGTAATTATGACCTAGAGTATAATAATAATTATTTTATATTAAATATATTTATTTTATTTTTATTAAACAGGGGAAATTTTGTTTGAAAAATTGTAGATAATTGAATTTATGTGTCTAGATAACCGGTACCTATTCTACTGGTTTTCCAGCAATGAAAGACAATATAGATTCACTTGTGACCCGAACATAGAACGTTTGGAGATAACATTAGGTAATGAATGATGCCTAAATATTGCTGTTGTTGTTGTTTAACCCCTCTCCATACCAGCTCTGATGAAGGAAACCAATGATCAAAAGCTTTTTCAGCAGTGACAGTCTCATAATTTTATTTATTCAGAACAGTATTAAATGCGTCATTTTCATTTTCTTTCAAGACAGGAGGGCATGATTTAAGGGAAATTTAGCTGTTTATTCTGGCAGATCGATGACCCTTTAGAGCAATGGTTCTCAACCTTTTTAATATCCGGGTAAGATTGAAAATCTAGATTTCTTAGGAGGGCGCACCAAAATGAAGGCTAAACACAAGTTGGTTAAAGTAAAGAATTATTATATTTATTGATGGAAGATCGTTGTCGAGGGCCGCTGAAAGGATGCTTTGGGGCCGAATGCGGCCCTGAGAGCCGCGATTGAGAACCGCTGCTTTAGAGTCTTGCTTTATTCACTCTTACGGAGTTTACTCCAGTGTTGTACAATTTAAGCCAACATAGACTTCTTGTAAGCAGAAATGCTTTGTTAACAAGAATGTTTATAAACACAGAGTCAACATAAGACGGAATATTCACAATGCCTATGGCAAAAAAAAATAAAAATAAAAGATAGTAACCTCTTATAGTTACTTGAAAATAGCTGCTGTTTCATGTTTTTGAAAAGGTCAATAAAACTCTGCTAAACTCATTTCATGAATGTTCTACAGTTATTTCAGTGTAAATACCAGCATTTCATGACAAAAATTGATTTTTTGAACTTCATCAGCAAACATTTCAAAGAAAACTGTCTTTAAAGCAGTTAGAGAACTTACTAAAACATTGAATAGAAATATTTCTTGGCTTGTGGCACAATACGAAAATAGCAGTGTTTGACATAGGTGAGTATGGATAAACTTTAACTACAAAGGTCACATAGATTTTAACGTGGATATTCACTTGTCACATACATTGATATTGGCATTTGACATAAACGACTACAGATAAACTTCAACGTATTATATAAACTCTGTATTCATTGGTAGCTTACTTTTTAGAATGGGTAGGCGATCATTTGCAGTATTCATGTTTCATAATCATGTTATGTATCAATACCTAAATCTCCCTCTTTCTTTCTTTCTTTCTTTCTTTCTTTCTTTCTTTCTTTCTTTCTTTCTATGTATGCATGTATACATATCTATCTATCTATCTATCTATCTATCTATCTATCTATCTATCTATCTATCTATCTATCTATCTATCTATCTATCTATCTATACACATATATCTGTATATGTACATATATGTATGTGTGTGTGTGTTTGTGTGTGTATGTGTGTGTGTGTCTGTGTATGTGTGTATATGTCTGTTTGTGGATCTACATGTATGTATATTTGTATGTATGATGTGAGATATGAAAAGACAGAAAATCGCTAAACAAATAGCTTTGTTTCAAGTATGTCATTTCTTTCTTTCCCCTCCCCTTCTGCTCTTTTTCTCTTTCCTGAGAGTCTTAGGAATGAAAATTCCTACACACAGCCAATTTATACTCATAAATATTGATGGCATTTGATGGGAAAACTGGATTCTTTATTTTACTATGTTTTCCAGGCATGTGTTCTCTGTGGTTAAGAAGTTTGTGTCCCAACCACTTGGTTCAATGTTCGATGCCACTGAGTGCCAAATTACAGTATTTTCTTTTGTGTATAATTCGAATTTCATATCTTGCATGAAAATATTGGTACAAAACTCTTATAACAAAAATCCTCTTGGAAGATGAAACTACGATGCCCAGAGAGCTTTTCAAATTATATTACAGGCCTTCTGTTATTAGTAACGTTTGACCATAAACTGAGTTGCTTTAATAGGGCACATCTGTTAACGAAATAAATTATCGTTATACATATGGCACCATTTCAAGTCTTCGGAAGACGATTCCGCAATTTCTTGCTGAATAATTATGATTTATGATTTATTATATATATTATATATATTACATATTATAAATAATTATAATTTATGATTTATTTACAGTGGTCACATGTTTGTGCTGTACATTGGCGCACGTCTTCCATGAAATCGGTATTCTTTATAGGTTCAGGGTATTTGTGCCATTCGCACAAATACCACGGGAAAATATACATTTTCAAGTTCTGTGTCTTCGCATAAACAGTCGTCCTTTGTTTAACGGTAAGTGTATGATTTCCAGGATGATAAAAAATAGTAGTTTTATTCATATTATCAATCAATCTAAGCTGGAAATTAAGCTACATTCTTTATTTCAAAATAGAAGTAAGAAGCGAAATTATATTCTCTTTCACGTGGTAGTTTCCTATACATTTTGGCTTTCACTGGTAACCTAAGCCTATTTCTCAATATCAAGCGATCCAATGGAAGTTTAAATGAGAGATTAGGCGATATACTGGTAGCCTTCGATCTTATCTGTAGCAAAGTTACAATGTAAACACTACTATTCTGATCTAAACAGTTCTTTCCTCATCTCTGGGTATATAGAGACTGTTTTTCTGTACGTATCTCTTTTGTCTTTCGCACAAATAATAAAGATTCCTTTTGCATTTTTCAGTCTCTTACAGCTTTCTCTGATACAGAAAATCCCCTCGTAAAATTCCACGGCATTAAGTTTGGAAGTAGTAATATCTGATGAATGTTTATCCTTTACATCAGCAAAAACCATTGCAATAGTATTTGATTGGGCGCAGAATTTTAACATTTTTATACTTATTCCTTTAATAAGATGATAGCCTGACAAACAAGTCCTAACAAAACATCTATCGTTTCTTTCTTGACCTTCACTTCCTCCGTGTTTTCTCCATTCTCTACATCTGTTTGCTTCAAATTTTGCTGTAAAACTCTCTCACCACCATTTATCACAAACAATTGTTCAAATCATCACCATCTAATCTCCACCCATCATTGTATCATTCTAATCTTTGACCTCTCTTGTATGTTTAAAGAGCAGACATTCTTTTTAAATTCCCGTCACTTACTATAGTTCCTATCAATTATCTTTGCTTAAGTCATCAATTACACTTCATTGAATCAATCTGGCCTCTGAACTCTTCTTTAAAATGATTACAGTTCACAATCTCAAAATACTAGACCTAGAATAATTTATAAATTTAACAAAAAGAAGTACGGCAATTTATTCAAAATGGCTGCGTACATACGAACTATTATGCATTAACAATAGCGATTGATAGAGATAAGGATGAAATTTCATACACAAAATTTCTTAAATTCGTATATAAGTCAGACCCTGTTATTGTGTCGTTGAAGTTGAAAAAATGCGACTTGAACGTGTATAAATACAGATTACGAAGTGCATTCCAGAAGTTTTCAAACTTGGTTTTAGGAGAGGCAGTTATACCTCTCCTAGATTATTGCAATTTTAGTATACCATTACTATACACCTAACACCGGACCTGCCGACATTTTCTTTAACAGGACTTCGAACACTTCCTATTAAACTCTGCATGTCACGGCTGATTAGTTTGTGGAATGCAGTCGGGCCGTGAAAGCAATTTGGAAGCTTGATATGCAATAAAGTTTTGTGTTAAACTGGGCAAAAAAATGCTACAGAAACTTGTGAAATACACCAGACTGCTTATGGATTAACTCTGTTGCTGGCTGGAGAGGTTCAACGACGGTAAAGAGGAGGTGAGAGACGACGAGAGGTGTGGAGGGGAGAGGGACATCTGAACATCAGAGCTTGTATTGTAGAGAAAATTCGCAATTTTCTCGACGAGGACCGTCGTGTGTCTATAAATTGCAAATTTTGTTCTTAGAGTGCTCAGTGACCAACATATGGAAAGATGCGATGGCGACCGCAGGGATATGATTGAGCTCATTACCTCCTCCGGACCAAGTGTACATGTGTCTCTGGTTACCTGTGACAAAAACTGGATCTGTTATTATGATCCAGAGACTAAGTGACAGAGTGTCCAATAGAAGCAGCCTGGCACTTCCAGACCCAAGTAGGTCAAGCACTGGGCAGCTTATGATGTTCCCATTTTCCGGCAAGGGCATCATCTACATCCACTGGGTTCATTCTGGCCAGACAGTCAACGATGAGTACTTTGTGGAGTTTTTGAGGGCGTTCAAGAAGAGATTTTATCGCAAAAGCCACAGTTTTTCCGCTCGGGTCGGTAGTACCTGCATCGACAATATCCTTGTCAACAATTCCATTTTAGTAAGTTTGGAAGCAGCAATATCGGACTCAAATATATTTATTACACTAGTGCTGCTTCTGTCTCATATTTGAAACAGAATTACCCGGATATATTCGCACATAGTTTACACGCTCTATGCATATAAGTCGTGGACTGGCAAAATGATTCGTCTCCGATCCTGTTCGGGTACGTGGTGGCGAAACATAGATGCGAACAATGGCGAAACATCGATGTCCATTACCCCTAGATGCAATAAGAGGTGAGTTATCTCGCTGTCTATAACTTTCGGGTGTTTTAACACCCGGCACTTTGAGATAGCATTCTCCACCACGCCATTTCGCAGCCTACCGGCAAATACATATTACTTGTGTTTCTCCCAGTCTATTTATCTATCTATCAATCTATCAACCTGCTTGTCTGCCCGCCTGCCTGCATGCCTATCTGTTTGCCTGTCTCTGACTGTACGTCCGTCCGTCCGTACGTCAGTCTGTCTGTCTGTCTGTTTGTCTATCTGTCTATCTATCTATCTATCTATCTATCTATCTATCTATCTATCTATCTATCTATACTGACGACTTCCACTGGCAAAAACGTAAACGTCGAGAGAAAAGATAAACCAGTATAATACTTTCGATTAGACCTAACATGTATGGCATTTCTTCCGCCCGAGCTGCAGAAGCCCATCTGTGTCACTTTCATATTCAAAAATGCAGTGAACCAGCGAATGGCTGTTTGGAATCCTGCAACCAATGACGCGATTGATCACCAAACACGATATAATATAAATCAAATAAGTAAATAAAAGGAAAAGCCTACAACGAAGCGGCATGACTAAATTTTATTATAACTGATGAATCACATAACCTATTATGAATCTCATAACCTATTGAGTTCTTGGGATTCAATTTAATACTTCACCTTCATATAGCGTGTGTAGGAAGGCAAGTCAGCTATATCTACAGAAGTTAACATTTAACTCTGCAGATCAATTTTATAATAATGCGGTTGCTATTGCTGTTGTTTACCTCCTAGCACAGCCACGATCAAGTACACTTCCTGTCGTTAGCATTACACATATAGGCGTAGAAGTGGCTGTGTGGTAAGTAGCTTGCTAACAGTTGCTTCTGCGCATGTGCGAGTCAGTGTTGTGTTTGGCACTGAAGCGGTGAAGACGTGCTTTTGAAGCCGTCTTGAATTGAAAATTTTGGAAGCCCCATGTAAGGTAAGATTCTGTTTTCTGGGTCCAGTGGGAGTTTTTGTTGAGAATTGTTTTTTACAGGCAGGAAGTCCTACTGGATTCAGAATTCTGATTCTGCCGACATGTGGCAAATATATTTTTCTCGCTGAATTGTGAAAATTTTTGGGGGGCGTATCCGTCTTCGATAAATTGAGTGAATATTTTCTCGCCTAATTATGAGAATTGTATTGTGCTGTGACGAACTTTAAGAATTGTGAAAACTGTTATATAGGAGAGTGTTTTGCCTCCGAAGTTTGAACAATTTTTACCAATTTTACACCAATTTTTGCGGAAGTTGTGTTCCAGTTGCGGCGTTCCGGGTTCAATGTAGGCCGGGAGTACCGAATGGCCAGAAGGTTTTTGCTGTGTTATTGACTTTCTTTTTAACTTTATTTGACTTTCTTTTTAACTTTATTTGAATTTCTCCCTTTTTCACCGTGACTTTCTTCTGATTTCCTTTTCTTCTCGTTTTTTAATTTTATTTTGAATACATTTAAAAAAAACCCCCAAAAAACCCCAAAAAAACAAAAAAAACATGGCAATGAAAAATAACAAACTTTTGGAATGGAAGATTATACCGCCTAAAAAGTGGTTAAAAGACCGTGAAGATAGGACGGTGGTGTTGAGAACCTACTCCAAGGCACTCGACACCATCGCCCTATTCGAAAAGACGGCAATTGAAAAGGAGTTGGAAGAGTATTTGCCAACAATTAAATTCATTTCCAGGGGTGTCAAATATGCAACGGTGTGGTTGCGATTTGACACCCCTGAAGAGGCTTGCAAATTTGCTAGCAAACCCCTGGAGGGTAAGGAAATCTTATTCCTGCCCACGTACAAAAAAAAAGAAATTGATGAAAGCTTGGATTTGCGGGCTCCCACCCGACATAGAACCCGAGTGGATAGAGGAGACTATCCGCCGGGGTCTGGGTGGCAGCGAAACTAAGCTCCTTAATGTAAAAGTTCTTCCTGCGGCTGCTTGGGTTGTGTCAAAAGCAATTTTGACCCTGTGGACCCAATCAGCCAATCTGGTTCTTCCAGATTTTTTGAAAATGGCCGGGTGCAGGTACCCGGTGATGCTTGAGGGTCGCCCCCCTAAGTGTCATCGGTGCTTGGAGTCCGGCCACATAAAGAAGAACTGTCCCCGGGAACAAAATAGGATCCCGGAACAGTTAAGTAAAACCCCTCTAGAAGAGGGAATGATAACGGCCGAGAAAGCAGAGGACTCCTCAAACAGAGGCCGAAAGAGGAAGGTGAGCAACAATGGGTGCTCACCAAAGGACAATAGGGATGAGGAGAGGAAGGCGAATCTTCCGGCCACGGAGGAGACGCACCCTCCCTCAGTTGAAAAGGGAAAAAAAAGAAAAAGAGGAAGAAAAACGGGACATTGCCGGCTGTCAGTGACATAGCACCGGAATGTCCCGGCACTACGTCGGTTGGGGCTGTGCCACCGACAAGAGAAGGAATACCGTTGGCGGGAACTGTGCCGCCAACGAAAGAACTGAACGTATTGGTCCTCTTCTATAGAGGAGGTGAAATTGAAAAGGTGATGGAAGAGCACCACAAGGGAGCACCTTTAGCCTTCACACAGGACCCCGAATGGCCTCCGCAGGTAGCTGTGGAGGCCGTGGCGTTCGACGTGACGCTTGGGCTAAAGGAGGTCAATGAAGATTATAACTTGGTCCCGGGCGACGCAAACTCGGAACTTGATTACGTTCTGAGGGAGGCGTGGTTGATGGTGGAGGGCGCGGGGACAAGCTATTTCGAGGATGATATGTAATTATTGAACTGTTATTATTAGTAATGGACTGCTAAGTTCAAAAATTGAAAAATTGTAAGAGGTTTAACACCTCGTTTTGTAATAATGGACTGCTAAGTCCAAAAATTGGAAAAAATTGTAAGAGGTTTAATACCTCGTTTTGTGTTTATCTTTAAAAAGAACAATGTTTTAGAGAAGCGAAAGTCGGCGGGCGCTTTTTGTCTTCTCCCATCCTTATCATCTTTCTTTCATTATCATTCACTTCATTAATGTCCTCGTCCAGCCCGCAAAGCTAACTTAATCTGTGTACTGCCTTTATGGCAAATGTTTTGAAATAAAGTAGCTTGTTTACCAACCACATCGTTCCGGGTTCAGTCTCACTGCGTGGCACCTTGGGCAAATGTCTTTAACTATAGCCTCGTGTCGACAAAAGCCTTGTGAGTGGATTTAGTAGACGGAAACTGAAAGAAGCCCGTCGTATATATGTATGTATATATATATGTGTGTGTGTGTGTGTGTGTGTTGTGTGTGTGTGTGTATGTGTGTGTGTGTGTGTGTGTGTTGTATGTTTGTGTGCCGGTGTTTGTTTCTCCAGCATTGCTTGACAACCGTGTTTACGTCCCCGTAACTTAGCGGTTCAGTAAAAGAGACCGATAGAATAAGTACTAGGCTTACAAAGAATTAGTCCTTGGGTCGATTTACTTGACTAAAGGCGGTGCTCCAGCATGGCCATAGTCAAATGACTGAAACAAGTAAAAGAGTATACACCACACTAATAGCGATGATATTCCCGCATAGGGGTATATGACATCAGTGGTCGCTATAACAGTCAAATAGTCTAAGACACTGCTTCTCTAGTCCGGTAGTGTATCCCTGTATTATCGTACGGGCAGCCTTCTTCTGAGTCATTTTCGGTGACTGGATTGGAACAGGAAACACTGGCCAAAACACTGGGAGGTGCGACGACGTCCTTGAGGAGACCCTGGCCGTCGACGAGGAATGCCTGATCCGCCTCATCAGGATCACTTTCGGGCCGGGACCTATGGATACTTTTCAGAGATTCCTAGCCTGGCAGTGCTATCGGGAAGCATTGCCCATTCGAGAGGTCTACAGACATGGTTCAAGAAATACCGAACCGACCTGCTCGAGATGCAAAACCGTTCTACACGCACTCGTGCAGTGTTCACATATTTCAGAGCTGTGGACCTCTGTCAAACGGCTGCTGTCGCGTGTGGGACGAATCCGTTTGTCAGCCAAGTCTATCATGAATATTGCCCCGCCACTTTCCTTTAACCGGGAAGGCAGGGTAGTTTTCGTTGTACTGGCGGCGATGGCGAAAGAATGTGTGTGGTGGACTCGTTTGAAATGTTTAGAGACAAATATTTTCCTCTCTGGCCAATCTCTCATCAACATTTTTGAGTATCATTTGAAAAGGAGGGTAAGAGTGGAGAGGGAAATTTTGTCTAATAAAAGGTGGGTGATGCAAAAATGGTACGCATGAATGACGGAACCACTTTGAGCTTTAACCTGTAAAACAAACAAAGAGAGGGCATTTTGCTTTCATAGATTTGCCTTTTGCCGAGGTTACTGTGGTTATTTTTCGTAGGGTTTTCTTTTCACAGATAACTCTAGTTAGTGTTATATCCACCCCCACCATTTGGCAATTCAAATTGTTAAAAGACATCACCTTGTTATCTATGTGTGTACACGTCCCCCAAAACGTCTTTTTTATGATCCTTTTTGATCGATTTCGAAAAAGGAAAATTCCATATTGTATTGTCCCTTCTGTGTTAAGCCCTGTGTAACTAAATCTATCTATCTATCTATCTATCTATCTATCTATCTATCTATCTATCTATCTATCTATCTATCTATCTATCTATCTATCTATCTATTTTGCTATAAAATGACGACTTCTTAGCTGATTGGTTCCCTAACGGTTTAAGTGCATCCACCACTGCCAGTGTTATAAATATCAAATTCCAAATATGGACATACAAATTTTGAAAAAAGACATCTCTTCTTTATTGCTTTTGAACCAGAGATTGGCTATAATGTCTTTCAGCTTTCTAAATTTATAGGTTACAATGATGATAAATTTAGTTGTATTGAATAAAAGCGTGAAGTATTTCCTGAGGAAATAGAATTATGAATGATTTAAGGAATAAATAAATGAACGTATGAATGAATGAATATTTGAGTCTTAGTTCAATGAAGACTACGAAGCCTGTCATGTCCCAACGTAAATAAAGCCATGGCAATATATTATACGCAATGGATTTATTCGCAGAGACCCCTTGTGGTAGACAAAACAACACAGAATTCCACTACATTATACTTTATCCCATTCCACCTCGTCTCCAAAGAGCATGTGTACGATCGGGTGATTTGCTAAAGAACAGCAGCTACATTTCACTAAAATCCTACTCTACCACGTCAAACAAGGAAAAAAGACATTAGACAACGTAACCAGAGATGACTATAAAGAGACTGTGGCTACAGCTGTAAACTTTTGACCAAAGATCTACTCGTTGTTGTTGATCTGAACGTAAATACCATCAACATCATCAGCATCATCATCATCAGCAACGACTACAACAACAGCAACAATAGCAGCAGCGACATAGTCATATTACTTTTTGAAACTAGTACTATTCTTACCCACGTAGTGGTCGGATAAAGGATACAGATTGAAATATATATGAAAGTAGAAGAATATTTCAGATAGATTGCCGCTCTGAAATATAGATTAATGTCTAGGTAAAGCGCAAACATGTTGGAATCACTCCAAGCACTTACCATAGTGTCTTAGCTTTACACTAAAACACACTACTTTTACAACATTAACATATAGTGTATCACACTACATCAAATTACACTAAAGGAGCAACCTATTACATCTCAAGGCTACTACAACCAATCAGACTAGATATTCCATAATATTGTTTACAATAATGATAATAATAATGATAATAAACCAAATGGAAAAGAAAGTAACAGCCGCGATAACAATAACAACAACACAGACACATGGCTGAAATAACATCAACACCAATATAGTTTCAACGAGAAGAGCGGCAATAACGAGAAAGCAATAAATAGCGTGAAAAAGCTATGTAGAGCATTCAGTGAATATTTTTACAATTTAGTATCTTGCCGTTTAATTTTGGCTGGCGTAGGTAAACAGTTTTCATATAGCATACGGAATAAATCAAGATAAATGGGAAATA
>NC_042997.1:99374942-99387442 GCF_006345805.1 Octopus sinensis | reverse complement strand
CACGCACCCCTACTACTTACTTCCTTTCTAAAATTAACAAGCCCAAAAGTAAAGTCGACCTCGGTGGAATTTGAGCTCAGAACATGCAGACGGACGAAATGCCGCTAAGCATTCACCCGGCGTGCTAACAATTCTGCCAGCTCACCGCACCCTCTTTAATTAGATATCAAAAACGCTTCGATTCGTATGTACAGTGAGCTTTAAATCTTACAGCATACATCAAATGTTCATTTATTATTTGCAAAATGAATAGTCCATCATCACAGCAAATACCGGACGCCTGCAGAGCGAAAGCTCTCCCGATATATATCTGATGTATATAATTCTATTAATTCATAATTCTCTCTTTATGCGTGGTCCCATGGCAAAAGTACTCATCCTTGAGTATTTTGTAATAGCATTGCGATTGCAAAAAAATTTATTTTTAATGTAACATTGAGGAAGATGCTTCTCTCATTCCTGTTTAAGAAGAGAAACAGACGCATGTATTTGATCTTGTCCACTTCTTTTACAGTTTTCTTTATAGTTTAGAGAGCGGATTTTGCAAATGATGCTGATGAGTTATTTCCACTGATTTTGTTTCGTGGTATGGAATGATATCTTTGAAATTAAATATAAATTACAGGGGACAGTGGGAGCACATTTTCACCCTATTCTCAGTAATCGACAACACATCCACTGATCCTGTTTGGCTCCTCTTTGTAGGGTATACTTCTTTCGCATTTGCAGGGGAGTTTTGTAGCTCGGGCATTCCCTATTTTCTGTTTAGAGTTTCGAAGGTGTGTGGAAGTTCTCTCATGTTAAGCTAAGAAGTGATTGTTCTTGTATGTTCAAGTAAAATCGCTTGAAGTTTTGGCGCAAACTATCTCGATGCAGTTGGGTGCACATACCAATTTCAGCTATATTAAATATGTAAAAGCCAATACCATCAAGGACAGTAATGTTTCTGAGATGTATGTGGAAGCATAACAAGTATCAAAGCCACAGCCATCCCACAATCACCAGCAGCAGCAGCAGCAGCAGCAGCAGCAGCAGCAGCAACAAGAACAAGGAGTAATGGAGAGAACAGTGAAACCAAAAGGAGCTGCAACAGCATAATGCAGTAATCTAGAAGTTGAATTGCTGACTTAATAAATATGGTTTTCCCAGAGGACATCCAAGGAATTATGAATAATGTCTAAGACAGCAGTGTTACCGAAACAGTGGGAGATCGTTGTTAGTCTGAGAAAGACTCTGTAACAGCAGTACTGATGTTAGTCATTTAGATGTGACTGATGTGTATTTTGAAACGTAAACCTAAGGTAGACAGTTTGTATCCCTAATACAGTACAGCGACACTTTCAAGTTGTTTCTTGGATATGATGTAGGCTCCGGGAAATCTCTCTTATGTATTTTCCTCAGAATAAACATTATGAAAATCAGCATGATATCCAGAATTCCAATACCTCATTCAATTCCTGCATTAATAAGACACGAAGAACAACATAAACACGCTAATATATTCGCAAATTACAATATAAGAATGTTTCATTTGAGAGAATGAACATTTTTACTGTATCGGTTTTCCAATTCATGTTAAACCAACCTTTTCAAAACAGCTGTTTCTTACATGCCAACAGTTCTAAGATGATTTACAGCTAGAGCAGTTTAAGATTCCCAGACTATTAATCTCGTCGCATATAATATACCGATCGAATTGTAATGTAGGAAACAGAATCTCCAAAGATGTTTCTTTTCTACTCCAGCTGTCTCTTATCTTTATAAATGACAAGACAATTAGATGATGAAATATTGAACGTCCAAGCTGCAATAAACGATCTTCGACTGATACACACACACACACACACACACACAACGACGGCAACAAAAACAACAAAACAATCAATCAGAAAAAATAGAATAAAAAGTTAGATAAAAAACTATCGGAAATAGCTCAATATCACAGACACATCTCTTTGATGTCATTAACATGGAAACTGCTGTTACACAATACTTGCTGCTTTGAGAAGAATTAGCGAATGGTGTTCTGCGAATCTCTACGCTATGCGTGCACGATAAAGTATGTGCCAGTAATATACTCTGATTGATCCCATCAACATGTTTTATTGTAAAATTAGTCCTTAGCTCTGGTCGAAAAAAATATAGTTAACACTAAAAATAGCATACCTATTTTCTCGGTACCTTACTATAACGCAGTGTCAAAAACCAAATTATATTGAATAATTATCCATTGGTGCCGTGACGGTTCTTCTTGCCATCATTGTTTTTATCGTTGTTTAATCCCAGGTTAACTCTGACTGGGTAGAAATATGATCAAAGGTGTTACTACCATTCTCTCAGATGGCCAGACTAGAACTATAGTATACAATGTGACCAACTTTTTCGAGTCATTATGCTGGCTGTATTTTAATGGAGATTTTGACGGCTGTTATTTCTACCAAGTCAAATTACCACGCAGAAGCTCTGTTGTAATCCTGTCTACCATTAACGCAAACATGACAACCGATATATCTTTTGTTTTACTTGTTTCAGTCATCTGACTGCAACCATGTTGGAACACCGCCTTGAAGGGTTTTAGTTGAACAAATCGATCCCAGGATTTATTTTTTAAAGCCTAGTACTTATTCTATCGGTCTCTTTACTGAACCGCTAAGTTACGGTGACGTAAACATAGCAACGCCAGTTGTCAAGCTGTGATGAGGGGGGATAAACACAGCCATAAAGACGAACACACGCACATACATAATACATACATACATACATATATGTATATATATATATATATATATATATATATATATATATATATATATATATCTGGTAGAACACACTTATCCAAGGTGCTACGCAGTGGGACTGAAACCAGAACATGTAGTTGGGAAACAAGCTTCTTAACACACAGTCACGCCTGCGAAGATTACGAATTTTCTTTCGTAAAAAATTATTTTATCGGCCCGAAAGGATGAAAGGTAAAGCCGACCTCGGCGGAATTTGAACTAAACATGTAAAAACATTCCTAAGCATGTACAGGCATTCCTCTCAACTTTTTTTGTTTAGTATTCGACTATTGAAAATGTTTACATGTTATAACAATATATCGACTGGCCTTAAATCACATAATATTCCCACTCCTGTCATTGGGTGTTAAACTAGGACCAGAAAAGAACATTCTGAAATCTCAGAATGTCTACAAAAACTCTAAACCATGATGATTTGTTGTTTGTAAAATATACTATATAACGGTAAGTCAGTTAGTTTAATTAATCTAAGTAATCATAATATTTGTTTCAAATTCTGGTGGAAGACCAGTAATTTCGGGGAGGGGATAAAACTGCTCAACTGGTACTTATTGTATCGACCCCAAAAGGATGAAAGACAAAGTCGACCTCGGCAGAATTTGAACGTAGATGCAGACGAAATGCTGCTAAGCACTTTACCCGGCACGATAACGATTCTTATTTCTTTATTGTCCTCAAGGGGCTCAACACAGAGAGGACAAACAAGGACAGACAAACGGATTAAGTCGATTACATCGACCCCAATGCGTAACTGGTACTTATTTAATCGACCCCGAAAGGATGAAAGGCAAAGTCGACCTCAGCGGAATTTGAACTCAGAACATAGCGGCAGACGAAATACCTATTTCTTTACTACCCACAAGGAGCTACACACAGAGAGGACAAACAATGACAGACAAACAAATTAAGTCGATTATATCGACCCCAGTGCGTTGCTGGTACTTATTTTATCGACCCCGAAAGGATGAAAGGCAAAGTCGACCTCGGCGGAATTTGAACTCACAACGTAATGGCTGACGAAATACGGCTACGCATTTCGCCCGGCGTGCTAACGTTTCTGCTAGCTCGCCGCCTTAAATCGCAAGTCATATTTACACTATGTAGGGGTCCAACTGTCAGAATCGTTAGCACGCCGGGCAAAATGCTAAGCGCTATTTCCTCCGTCTTTATGTTTTGAGTTAAAATACCGCCGATGTTGACTTTGCTTTTCATTCTTTCGAGGTCGATAAAATAAGTAGCGGTTGACCATTGGAGTCGATGTAACCGACTTATCCCCTCACCAAAAATTGCTGGCTTTGTGCCAAAATTTGAAATCTATATTTACACTACACGTGTGGAATCCACGAATATCCCCCCATATTTGAGTTTATATTTGTATATTAACGGCTTGCACATTACTTTCATAAAAATGCACATTTTTTAAATGAAATTATGCAGATACATTTTCCATGGTGTACATAAAAATACTTTTGGAGGAGTTTCTAGTCATTGCATCTTTCTTTTCTTATAATTCTTATTAAAATGCATATTTTTCAATGGTATTTTACAGAGATACGTTTTCGAGAATGTAGATAGATTGCATAGCGCTGATGATTCAAGCAAATTCGCAAGTAAAAAAAATGCTAAAATTACAGAAATCGGAGTAATAGAATCCGGGGCTCGGTAGAGAATGGTCCAAAACAGCTTTCAAAACATATTTTTATAAATTTCATTAAATAATCGGAATCTACTCTATCGAAAACTTATCTCTGTAAAATTTCGTTACACTTTTAGGAATTTATAGATCATATTAGGTGGTGGAACACCAACCTCTCTCTTATTATATATTAAGAGAGAGAGAGAGAGAGAGAGAGAGAGAGAGAGAGAGAGAGAGGCGGTTGGTGCGTGTTTATATGTGAATTTCCATAATATAAAACGAACACGGAGAGAAATATTGTTTTTCATTTGTTTCTTACTTTTTGAATATAAACTATAAAATAAAGAGAAAATATGTTTTCCCCAATAATGTGTATACTAAGTCATATACACTTTATGCATATGTAGATGTGCTATTCGCATTTTTAAAATTGTTATTCTGTGACACACCAAATAACATCTTTCTTATTACACATGCATGCATATATTTGTGATATTATCCACCATAATATTCCACCTCTTCCGCTTTTACGAGTTTTCTCTCTCAGTCTGTGCATGTATGTAGCATTTTTTAATTATTGCTTCCTATCAAACATTCATCCTGTATCTCTTATGTTAACTCTCTCTCTCTCTCTCTCTCTCTCTCTCTCTCTCTCTCTATCTATATATATATATATATATATATATATATCTTTTACTATTTATGCCCTCCCTTTTCTTTACGATGTAAGCGTGACAGGAGGATCTTTCAACCAACCAACCAGCCAACGTTTTAAATATACCGGCTATTATTTTACAGTGAATGCTTAATGCATTGTGGTGATAACGCATTGGTTCAGTGAAGTATCTTACCATGGAAACTGCATAGTGCCATTAATGAGATACGAATTGTCAACTTTCCTGTAGTTGTTAGTTCAACATCTTTTTGACTCGTTTATCTCTAGTAAAATATACATGTCCAAGGTACCACGCTGTGGGATTGAAACCGGAACCATGTGGTTGGGAAGCAAGCTTCTTACCACACAGCCGCGCCTGTATATTTATAAATACGCGTATATGTTTGTTTACCTGAATCTAGTGTATGTATGCGTTTAATCATGTGTCAAACAATCACACAGATTTCTATATTCTGAAAAATCACATTTCTACACCAGTGTGTCTGAGTACTGTTAAAATTGTTCACTGATCTTTTAACTAAACTGCTAATTGATCATGCACTCACTGTCAAACGATTTTGATTAAATTAAAATGAGAACGTTGGAAATTAAATGTAATTGAAATCATCTTTTTTGCGGTTTCTGTGGAAATATTATTTTCCGAAATCTGAGTTATTTTTAGAAATGTCGTTGTTAGTTCTTATTCTTGTTGTTGCTGCTGTTGTTGCTGTTGTTGTTGTTGTTGCTGTTGTTGTTGTTACTGTCTGTTTGATTTGGTGTTTTCCAATAATGATGATGATGATGATGTATGTTGAGAATAATGATGCTGCTGCTGCTGATGATGGAGGAGAAGAAGAAGAAGAAGAAGGAAAAAAAGAAGGCAATGATGACGACGATGATGATCACGATGATGATCACGATGATGATGATGATGAATAACCATAATAAAGGTGATGACGATGGTGATGGTGGTGGTGATGGGAATGATATTGATAGTGTTGTTGATAACGATGACGATGATGATAATGATGATCATGATGATTCTGAGGAAGATGACGATAATGATGATGATTATAGTGACGGTGATGATGATGATGAAGATGATGATGAAGATGATGATGATGATGATGATGATGATGATGATGATGATGATGATGATGATACTGGCGATGGTGATACTGTTGATGCTAATGAGGATGACGATGATAGATAACAATGATGGCTATAATGATGATGATGGTACTGTTAACGATGACGATGATGATGATGTTGATAATGGTGTTGGTAGAGATGGAAGCAGTAGTGGTGGTAGTGATGATATACGTTTAAATGTTGTGGTTGTTTTCTGTGGCTGAAGACAATTGATAGGTTGACAGAGATGTTGGTGGGGAATTTGGCAGTAACACCGGTCGTTGCGGGGGTGTTAGTGACAACGATATGATGTAATAATAATAATAATAATAATAATAATAATAATAATAATAATAATAATAATAATAATAATAATAATAATAATAATAATAATAATAACAATAATGCCCTGATGCAGTACCAGGCAGTGGCTCTCGTGGCTTCTGATCTTAACTGATTTCAAGTATTATCATGTACATTGTTTTGTCTTGGTATAAAAGATGGGCTACAGTAAATATTCTGCCCATTACCACAGATTTGCTTGTTAGTTGTTTGACCTTAACCAGATGAGCATATCCCTTAGTGGCTGACGACATGTGCATCTCTGATCATTAGTAGAAGTAGTGGGGAGCATCATAGCCGTGTGTTGAAAGGAATTCTTAGAGGTTTGGATAATTCCCCTTTGGAAACATGGGTGGTTCGTTCAACATCCTTAAACAATCTTTCAGACGGGCGGTAATAGATGAAGGATGCGATGTATGCATTTGATACCTCTGCCCGACCTTTCAGGGACAGCTTTCTCTCACCCCATTTTGGGGTGAGATTGGCTACCCTGTGTGTGACCTCTTCCCATTTCTTGTCCACTTGTGGATCTGGACCAAACCAGACCCCGAGCAGTTTAACCGGTCCTTCCGTCAAGCGTCCAACAACACTGTCGGTCAGCATGGACCTGCCCCTGCACGTGTCGGGAAGCAGGCCCACTGACTGCTCCTGGTTAATCTTTGCTCCTGTCACCGCTTCGTATTCCTTTAGTGTAGTGCCAATTTCCGATTTCCGAGACGTTCGAATTGGAACATCGTCTGCATATGCTGACACACAAAAAATTCGCATCCTGGTTCATGCAGGATGCCTGTCCAAACATCCAGATTCTGCAGTAATTGTTCGAGAGCCAGCACGTGCAGGAGGGGCATCATTGACGAACCGAGCGTGCGATGCTAAACGGTTCCAAAAGGTGGCCATTAACTTTGACCACTGAACAGATGTCCGCTATACATTGCAGCGATCCAGCCTCTGAAAACGGGATGAAACCAACAGCCTTCAGGACAGCCGCCAAGTATTAATGGTCAATCCTATCAAAAGCTTTCGATCGATCCAAATTGATCAGATCTTCACCCATGCCAGGTTCTTTACCTACACACTCTATGTTGTATCGCGTGAGGTAGAGGTTGTTGTAGATGTATCTGTTTGGGGTAGCGCATGTTTGCGCATCACTGACCAGTCTAGCAACGGGCTATTCGACCTGAAGAAAATTCTAACTGGGCCCCACCTGCGAGGTCATGCACTGCTCTCTCACTCACTCAATAACAATAACAACAACAACAACAATAATAATAATAATAATAATAATAATAATAATAATAATAATAATAATGATAATAATAATAATAATAATAATAATAATAATAATAATAATAATAATAATGATAGTGATAATAACAACAGCAACAACAACAACAACAACAATAATAATATTAGGTGTAAGAAGCTTTATTCTATCATGGAAGAGTGCAAAAAATTTCCAATTGAGCTCAGCCTAAGCTGAAAAGCATAATGGATGTGCAGCAGCTGTTGTTGCAAAAAGGTGAAATCAGTGGCAAAGAAAAACCGTATGAATAATTGGCTGACAGGTGGAAACAAAAACCTTTGCATGGCGAAATTGTGGCCAGTAGGAAACAAGCTGAGGTAGACCAGAAGCACTTCAGTGGCTACGGAACTCAGAGCTAAAGGCAGAGAACGAAGGCTTCATCTTAGCTGCTCAAGATCAGAGCTTATTGACCCAGAACTATCAAGCCAATGTGACGAAAAATGGAGTAGACCCAAAGTGCCGATACTGCAACGATAATATTGAAACAGAGGTCCACCTAACCTCTGGATGTAAAGTTTAGCACCCATAGAGTATAAATCAAGACATGACAGAGTTGGCCACTATCTACACTGGTTAATATGTCGGCATTATAAAATCAAAACTGCTGACAAATAGTGCATGCACTATCTTGAGGCTGTAACTGAGGGAGAAAATGCAACGATTCTTTGGAACTTTCCGGAACATACGGACCGGACTACCACAGCTAATAAACCAGATATTGTTGTGAAAGACCAAAACTGTAAAGTCTGTTTATTGATTGGCATGAGCATTCCTTGTGATCATAATATCTCGGCGAAAGAATTGACAAGATCAGTAATTATAAAGTTTTACTTATTTAAATCGAAAAAAAATGTGGCATCTCAAGACTGTTACAATACCAGTGATTGTAGGAGCGCTTGGAATGATCAAAGAAGTAACTGAAAATTATTTGAGAATGATTCATGCAACAGATGCAAAAGATTGTCTTAACAGGTATGTCACACGTAATGAGCATTGTCGCTGTGAATTTTTCATTTTCTCCCTTTTTCTTTATTTTCGCCCCATTTTCTATCTCTTTTATTTATTTTTCTTCTTTTCCTTTCTTCTGTCTTCTTTTCCTTTTTTTTCCTATCACATATCTTCACTTTCTAAGTGAACAATGGGATGTGTTTATTTTAATGGCCTAGGCGTCGGGAAGACACTAGGCAAGAAATGGAAGCAAAATTGAAAAAAAAAAAGAAATCCCCAAATAGTCGAGAAGGAAGGCGAAAAGCTAGATAGATAGATATAACCCTGCGAAGTACGAAATAGCTCGGCTATGGAAAATGAAGAAGGTGAAAATAGTGCCAATTATTGTTGGGGCCTTGGGAACAGTATCAGAAGGCATCAAGGGGAATATAAAAGAAATTGGAATAGAGTGCACAGTAGATCTGTTACCAAAGGTTTACCTCCTTGGCACGACCAGAATAATCACGAAAGTATTAGATAGCTGAAAAAGAACGAATGGCATGGTACCGTAGGCTGTAGATAATAAGTCCATTACGCATGCAAGACTCCAGGAGCTCCAACAAAACCTGTGATAAAGAGAAAATGATAATAACGTTGAAACTGCTGTTGCGGTTGTTGCTTAACCTTAGATTAACCCCAGTCGAATAGACTTATGTAACAGCTGTTACAATCTCAAATTTATTTGAAGGTTATCTAGGGTTATATTATTCATAGAGCCCTTTTCTTTCTTTTTAAAGAAAAAAATACAGTATTTGGCTGCTATGTCTAGCAAGTGTGTTACCACATTAAGGGTCCATATTTGGCTCGATGATCATGAAGTTGATAGTGGCAATGATGGTAGTGGTAATGGTGGTGGTCGTCGTGGATATGCTTCTAATTTGATTTGTTTATAATTTCATTAATGTTCGATTTTGTTTTAAAAATCTTGCCGCCATAGATTTTGTTGGCAATCTCTCTGCAATACTATTAGATTTATCAATACTATTTATAATCACGTTTACTTACTATTCGTTTTGAACGCCTACTGCCGCCAGCGACACCGAATCTTTCTTTCTCTCTCTCTCTTCTTTACTCTGTCTACGTATCTCTCTCTCCAGCCCATTTTTTCTCTTTTCTTTTCTCTCTCTCTCTCTCTCTCTCTCTCTGTTTGATTCTTACACGTTGTTGGAAAGAAAACTCATGTCATTTTCCTGTCTTATATTATTCCGTCATGTTGACTACCTATCCTTGTTTATTACTGATGCTCCTGTGGCAAATAAAAGAAATCCTCCTCCTCCTCCTCCTCCTCATCATCATTATCCACCCCACCACCACCACCATCATCATCATTGATAAATATCTATTGATACTAGAAATGACTAGTGATTGAATAAAGCATGCCAAGACTAGGCTAAGTTTCTTGGCATGTAAACATTCAAAACAGGAGTTCAAGAAATAGAAAAATATTGATTAATTAAAAATAAATTGAAAGGGAATTATATAGTAAAATAAATCGATTAAATTAACTTCAATATATTGCTGGTATTTATGCTATCGGCCCCAGAGGCAAATGAAAGGCAAAAATCAATTGCGGTAAGGTTTAATGAATAGAAAAAATATAACAAGTATCAAATCTTATTTTTTTTCTGTTCTGCCTGTTTAATTTCTAAACAATATTGATAAAACCCATAAGACGCTTCTTCTTTCACCTTTGGTGAAAGTACTTTTGGCCGAGAGGAGCTGATATCATCAGACGGTGTCCAACGATCATCGGGTGTTTCGATCCTGAACCGTAACATCCTGTCGTAGTATCAGTAGTGTTGGCCAAATCACTGGTCATCGTTTCCTGGTTACCCGCTTAATTGTTCTCTCTTGTTCCATAACCAGTAAGAGGTTCTTTCTGCTGCCTCTCTCGTCCTGCTCACAGCTACCTTTCGCTCTTTCCTTCTCAGAATTTATTTCGATTGACTGGATTAAATTTTCCGCATGGTACGTAGGGCTTATATCTGATTGATAAGTCTTTTAGTCAAGGTGATCTTCACTGCAGAAAATACTGAAGAAAAAAGGCTATGTGGCATCTGATCATTACTAAGTTAGAGTGTGTAGAGTCTCATTTGAAAGAATTTTAAAAGATGTAGGGTTTGTGTCTAGTTACAAAGCTTTTGAGTTTATAGTTAAGGCACTTCTTCATGGTTGACTCTATGTAATATAGAGAAAGTTGATAACATGATGTGTAGATATATCTCATTACTATAAGCAATCGTAACATTTTTCAATCAATGAGTATTTCGTTCACTTGTAGTATTGTGTTTAAATATTGGTTTCGAATTTTGACACAATGCCAGCAATTCCGGGATATGGCTTAAGTCAATTGCGTCAACTCTAGTGTTCAACTGATAGTTATTTTAACGACCTCGAAAGGATGAAAGGCTAAGTTACCCTCGACAGAATTTGAACTCAGAACGTAAAGACGGACGAGATGTTGCTAAGCACTTTGTACGGCTTGCTAACGACTTGGTACTGTGCTTAAATATTATCATAGAGATAATAGCAGGAAATTATTATGGAGGAACTCATTTGTGTTGAATTACAGAGCTAAGTGTTGAATCAAGGACCAGAGGAATTACGAGCTAGCACATAAGCGCTTTTGGAAATATCTGATACAACCACGATACTATAACTGAAAATATTTTACAGAGACTGGTTACTTTATCTCATCCAGAAAGAAAGTGAAAATATATAAAATAAGGACCAACAATATTTTGGTATTATTTCACAAATTTTTGCGTGGTCCTATTTTTTTCCAAAATAGCTCCCATTTGCCTTGACACTAAAGAGAAGTAACGCAGAGGCATGGTGTAAATTAAAAGCTATGATCTTGTTTATTATAGACTGTTAACTGATTTAGAATTATAGTTGAAGTTATCTTATTTAAGTGACACAGCTACAGCATTTGAAGAAGGCGCCAATGTTACATTGTTTCATTTCACATTCTCCTAAAATACAGAGCGTTTGCGGGTTGACAGACGAAATCAATATTCATAATGGAAATAAGGAGTACTGATATGAGATTGTCAGGCTCTATTGTTTATGATATATAATTAAAGTGGCAAGTTGTGCTTAAACGAATAATAATAATAATAAAAGGACAAATCTGACGTCTTGAGGTGCATGAGACATGTACAAGATTTCGGAACCAACCAAGCCAAGGATATTACAATTGATTGAAGTAGTATTATACACTTCACGGACACAAATATACAGACAAACAGACAGAAAGATAGACAGTTAGACACACACACAAGAACACACATATATATTTTAAAATTATATGGAGAGAGTACGTATGACTACGCCTCGTTTCATTCTAAGTTAAAATTCCTGTTCAGGTTGACTTTACTACGTATTTCTCCTTCAAAGGTCAACAAAATATATAGTAGACATAGTATTGGGTTCCTCATAATCGACCAACATCTTTCAAATGAGGTGCCCCAACATGACCGTCGAACAATGAATGAAACCAATAAAAGACACAAAAGAAAAAAACAAACAAACAAGAAAAGTAAAAAAAAAATGACATCCTTCATTTCTTCAGATCAACATTTAACCACCAATAATTTAGTGTAAGCAGTGTTTTTCTATGCTTTTCTGTTATTCTAAAATTTACGA
>NC_042997.1:99347442-99372442 GCF_006345805.1 Octopus sinensis | reverse complement strand
AAGTAAAAGAAAGGAATACAGGTATATACATACATACTTATATACATGTATGTATGTATGTATCTATCTATCTATCTATCTATCTATCTATCTATCTATCATCTATCTATCTATCTATCTATCTATCTATCTATCTATCTATATAGACATAGGCACACGCACATAATACACACACACACACACACACACACACATATATATATATATATATATATATATATATATATATATATATATATATATATATGTATATATATATATTCACACACTGGCACACACACATACATACAGGTGGAGAAACTCATATATCGTTTGCTAATACAAAATACTAACTTTAATATTACATAGATATCTAATGATAATATTGCCTGCAAAATCACTCCAAATATGTGTTTACAGAATATATACTGGAATCGAACTTCGAATTTACTCGGTCATTGAACTATACTGAACGGGTCTCTTTCCACAGCATTATTTTGAGTGGGATACACTCTTTGATTCTCTTTCTAAATGGGAATCGATAATGCACACATACGCACATAAGCATACATATGCATACACTAACATACGCATAAGCACACATAGACACCAACACACGCAGACGCACATATCTGTATATCAACTGACATCAATTTGCGTTGTTAAAAGGAAGCACTAATATAAACAGTTAACGGCGTTTACATCAAAGAGTTAACTGCGTATTTACTTTAGGAAGGAAACGCTTCCGTGATTCTCTTCAGAAGTTCCGATCGGTGTGCAAATTTCATCAATACTATCCGTGTCCGTTTATAAAATCAGATCTAATTTCAGTAAAATATAAAGAAAAATGATTTAAACAGAGTATATTTAATGTGTGTGTATGTATGCGTGTGTATGTGTGTGTGCGTGTGTGTGTGTTTGTGCCTAAGTATGCATGAATGCCCATCGAGGCTAAATACGTATAAATATGAATCAGTAGATCTATTCAGACATAACTCATGCTGTACTGGTACACTTTTAAGTATAATAAATACGTTAGTGTTAACATATTAAATGTATTGAAAGTTTAGTGATTAAAACAAACCTTTACTAATTATACTTTTAATCATTTCAAGAAGGGGAAACAATCCGGACCTGTTTCGGCGTATTATGACTTCATCAGTAAAGCATAGATTTGACGGTGTTGGCTTAAGTATTAATGTGATAATTGCATCATAAATGTACAAGAGTGTACTGCAGTACTTGTAGAAAAATATAAATTTTCAAAGGCCAAATTACCCAGAACCGGTAAAGTAAAATCTAATGTTGCCTTAGGAATTCCAGTCAAGGCAAAAGATATGAAAATGTTTAGGTATCTATTAAGAGTAGGATGGTCTATGTCAGTGAGAGTAAATGCCAACAAATTTTTACACCAACAGTGGTATGAAACATTAAACTATTGGAGCCAATGTCATGTTGATGTACTATAGTACATATACTGTACAGTAACTAGTTGGAAGAATAGTTAAAGCACCGGACAAAAGCGGTTGCGTTATTTCTTTTGACCCTTGCAGTCCGGAATTCAAATCCCATCCAGGTCAACTTTGTCTTTCATTCTTTCGAACGAAAATGAAGTACCACTGAATTACTGGGGTCGATATTACTGGCTACTCTCTCTCCCCCATTAAATTGCTCCCCTTGAGTTTAAATCAGAAAGTTTTATAATAGATATACTTACTTTTATAATTCAGTAAGTCGGTAAAAAAAAATTTGTTGAAGCACTGAATCGTCTTATAAAGCGAACATATTGAATACTCTACGATAGAAAAAAAGGTGTATGAGGACCAGTACAGGAGCTCTTTTAAACATAGGTCTGCTGGATCGTGGGGGGGGGGGGTACGGGGTTAAGTATCATCAGCTACAGCAATAACTATGTAACAAGGAATATTGTAAACGACATCGGAGAGAAATGCAGCCTAATAGAACTAGGATTATAAAAGTGTTCACTGCACTAGCTAAATACACACTGTTTGGAATTGAGGAAGGATAACACCATTTGGCAAAAGTTCCACGCATTTAATTGGATTTCGAAGAGAAGTAGACATCTTCTGAGTTTAAAGTATTCTGAGAAGTGGATACCATGTGTAATGTGTGTTGACAGAGGGAATGCATGTGTGTGTGTGAATGCATGTGTGTGTGTGAATGCATGTGTGTGTGTGAATGCATGTATGTGTGTATATATATGTATATATGTATATGTATGCATTCCGGTATGTGTGTGCGTGTGTTTATGCGTGTATGTGTATGTATAATAGACGTTTAGTACACAAAGGTTGTTCGGAACCTTTGTTGTTTCTGTTTAACCAAGATCATACGGGATCTAACGTATCCATAATAAAAGACGTTCCATCTGTGACTATTCTATCTATTTTTCATATACAATATATACAGCAATGAATTATTCAATGCTTTCTTCCTGGTTTTAAGACGATAAGATAACAGTTTGGATGCTATTTTTAACTGGTTGAGAAATCACAGAACAGAGACTCAATGATTGTTTGTTAGTCAGCGATATTGGGTTATATTTTTTTTTTCACTTTAAAGCATGGCGAAAGGGTTAGGAGGCTCGCTTCACAATCAAGTGGTCTCGTGTTCAATCTTACTGGGCGCTGTCTTAAACAGCCTTGTTTTTTTTAATTTTTTTATCACAGACAAGAGTCGACGCGAGTGAAACTGTTGTGCAGAGGTTCATCGGATTGTACATGTAATTAAAGGTACAATTAAAAGGGTTTTCCAACGTGGATTTTGCTTGAAGAAAACGGTGCACGCGTCTATAGAATACCCATCCACGTACATACTATTCCAAAGGGCACGGAGTAGATGCACTGTTGATCTAAAAATGGTGCGCTTTCGTTAACTTGATGCTCACAGTTCAAATTCCATCCCCAACAATTCACCGAATACTCTGAATATTCATTTTTGAAATAGACGGAGATCTATTTTATATTACTTTAGATATTCCAAGTAAATTTTAAGGTGAGGGGAAAAGTACAAATGAAGAATATCTAAAAAGAAAGTTGTCATTGATGAACTTGTTGGCGATGATAAAAGTTCAAGGATAGCGACAATGAGCATGACTAAAAGTTGTTGATTTTATTTAACCTACGAATATGTCGGTTTAGTTGGGATCATTTTTAGACCCCGTGGCCACCCCATTCATTTATGAATAGAAGTCTCCAGACAAAGAGTAGTGATTCAATATCGGAGCTAGATTTTTCTTAGAAGGAGTCTTGTTGCAGTGCTAGTTCGGAATTATCAAGTAAACGTCGCAGTGCAGTTTGGCCTTTGTGATTTTGGATTAATACCAAATGAAACTTGATGTAGCAAAGAGATATATGTGCGGCTTGGGCGGAAAATTAAATGAATAAAAGGCACAGGGAGATAATGGTTTCAAATTTTGGCACAATGCCAGCAATTTCCGGGAAGGGAGTAAGTCGATTACATACATACACCCCAGTTTTCAACTGGTACTTATTTTATCGAAACCGAAAGGGATGAAAGAGAAAGTTGACCTCGGCAGAATTTGAGCTAACTCAGAACTTGAAGACGGACGAAATGTCGTTAAACATTTTGCCTGTCGTGCTAACGATTCTGCCAGCTCGCCACCTTAACACATAGGTAATTATTTTATCGACCTCGAAAGAGATGAAAGGCAAAGTCGACCTCGGTGAAGTTTAAATTCAGAACGCGAAGACGGACGAAACGCAGCTAAATATTTTCTCCGGCGTGCTAACGATTCTCCCAGCTCGATGCCTTATTATTAATGTAAAATGTTAAAAAAACATTACAAGATTAGGCATAACGTCGACGGAATATCGAAACTATATTCACTCGGGTAAATGCAAGCGGCCACAACAGCTCACTGTGCGGTGTGGATTGTTTTTGCTTATGCATTTCAAAAGAAAGATGTGAGTAGAATATTCTTCATAGGATCTGTTGGGGGTAGAAGATGGGGGATTCATCACGTACATGGAAATAGATCTGCAACATTTAAATAATGTGCATACCTGAATGATGTAGATGCACTTCCGATCTGTAAAACAGCGAGGTTTTGTTAACCTGATGTTCATAATTCAAGTCGCATCCCCAACACAGATTAAGAGAAGACGTACGAACGGAAAACCTCTTCGCAGGAGTAATCACACTTTAAGATGTGGTTAACTGGCAGAATCATCAGGAATTTAATTTTCGCCTTCAAGCATCATTACTACAACGACCATCACTACCACATCTACAACCACGAGCACGCCGACACCACCATTATCGTCATCGTCGCCACCACTAAGATCATGATGATGATGATGATGACGACGATCGTGATCATGGTCCTTATCATCATTACCACGACAACCACCACCACCACCATCACCACCACCATCACCACCACCACCACTATCAACACCACCACCATCACCACCACCACCATCACCATCACGACAACCACCACCACCACCACCACCACCACCACCACCACCACCACCACCACCACCATCACCACCACCACCACCACCACCACCACCACCACCACCACCACCACCACCATCACCACCATCAGCTTCATCATCTTCTAGACAACTAATTCTAATGGCGTTATTCGTGTTTGCTACGAACGCGCAAACAAAATTCCAGTTTATTATGTTCAATTATGATTGATGTTTCAATTAAAATTTTCATTTCATCCGTATTAATTGGCGACATTGCTTTCATTAGAACATTGAACATTCCCAAGAACATCTTAATAACATCGTTGTGGTAAGAACACTTAACTGGATACAACAGTTTGTTAGCTGTATGTTTCATTCTTCAGAACTCTATTCATACTTTTCAACAAACAGAAGAAGAAGAGATAGATAGAAAGATAGATAGATAGATAGATAGAGAGAGAGAGAGAGAAAGAAAGGGAGAGTCAAGGAGAGAAAGAGAGAGAGACAGAGAGATAGAGAGAAAAAACGAGAGAGGGAAGGAGAGAAAGAGAGAGAGAGAAAGAGGGAGACAGAAAAAGAAAGAGAGAGGGAAGGAGAGAAAGAGAGAGAGAAAGTGAGAGAGAGGAGGAGAGAGAGAAATAGAGAGAATGGCGCAGACGTGTCCGTGTGGCAAAGAAGTTTGTTTCCCAACATGATTCCTAGTTCAATTCCTCTGTGCAGCACCTTGGGTAGGTATCTTTTACTAAAGACTGGGGCCGACGAAGTTTAGAGGGTGGATTTGGTAGACGGAAACTGACAGAAGGCCATCATATATATATATATATATATATATATATATATATATATATATGTGTGTGTGTGTTGTGTGTGTGGTGTGTGTGTGTTGTGTGTGTGTGTGTGTGTGTGGTGTGTGTGTATGTATGTATGTATGTATGTATGTAGGTATATAGTTGTCGCTAAATATAACTAGGCTGTTATAACACTTACATTGCTAGAAATAAGAGCTAGAAATCTCTAAAGCTGTAGTTAAAGCACATAATTGTATACTTATGTACTGACACGGACTGAAATCGCCCGAAAGCACCGGTCAAGAATTCCCATTTATAAATATATATATTTATATATATATATATATACATACATATATATATATATATATATATATATATATATATATATATATATATATATATATATATATATATATATATATATATATATATATATATATATATATGAAATGAGTGGGTTTTTGGGTACTGCTACATGTTTTTGTTATGTGACAATATATTCGGGTTCACTTAGTATTGTATAATATCGTTAGTTTTATCTTAGGTGATTTGCTACGAACGACGCGCGTGCGTGCGCATATACACAAAATATAAGGATGTGTGTGTACGTTTTCGTGTCTGTTTTATGTTTGTCCCATCAGCACCACCGCCATCACCACAAAAATCACCACCACCACCACCAGTTGACAACAGGTTAGGGTTAATTTACGCCACCGCAACTTAGCAGTTCGCCAATACAGGCTGATAGAAATAAGTATCAATATTTGTTCGAGGAAACCTCTCTAAGATGATACTCCAGTATGACCGCAATCCAATGACCGAAAATGAAAAAGATGACAGATAAAAGAATTGTTAATTAACGAAGAATATACTACTCACGTGATCTCTATTACGTTTCCACTTTCTTACAGAGTTAAATTCGAACTGAAGGAGTAGAGGAAAAAAACAAAACAAAACATTTAGATATAATCTCTGATATCGAAAACAGGTCAACGTCCATTTTAGCCGAGAGAGACTGTTTGTCCAGTCGGCGAAATCAATAATGTTTCCTATAGTACATTTATAATGCTTTTGTGTATTTACTGACATATCAAATTTTGTCTATAAGATTGTCGTTAAACAAACGTATTTTTCTTAAATAGAAATGATGTAAGTTATTATGAGCTTCTCCCATGTAACCAGATGATTAAATTTGAGAAATACTGCACACAACTGGACGAGAAACGTCCAGAATTGGCCAACAACAAGGATAATGCAATGATAATGCAAGACCACACGTTTCTTTGGGAACCAGACAAAAATGGCTGCAGCTCGGCTGGGATGTGTTACCACACCCTCTATATTCACCAGATATTGCTCCTTCGGATTTCCACTTATTCAGGTCTCTGCAGAATACTCTTATTGGTAAAAATTTCCATTCCTTGGATGACGTAAAAAGATAACTTGATGAATTGTTTGCCATGAAACAACCTCAATTCTGGGAAGAGGGTATTTTCAAGTTAAAGGAAAGATGGAGACGCATTGTGCAACAAAATGGTTCATATTTGGTTGATTAATAATGTAATGGCAAGTATTTATTAACTTTTTCTTTCCTTTAAAAATCCGCACGAACTTTACGGACAACCTAATATATAATATATATATATATATATATATATATATATATCGTGACGTATATTTGCCATCTCAATATGGCTACCCCTAAGGGTGGATGCTACTGTAGTTTTTAGCCCCAGGAGGACACACTCCTCCGGCTGGCCATAGACACACTTTCTGTGTCCTGTCAGTATTTGCAAAGGGAAGTCATCCTTCCCATCTTCAACTTATGATACACACGGACTCGAGTTTCGAGGTATTGACCTCTCGTCAGCGTGTGACAATCATAGTTGTCGGCGAGAATTAGATTTCCTTCACAAATACTTATACTTTTTCCATCGTGACTAAAAACACATCGGGGCTAAAAACTACAGTAGCATCCACCCTTAGGGGTAGCCATATTGAGATGGCAAATATACGTCACGATGTGTTACCGCTACTGTATATAACTCACTTTGATATTTATCATTGTTTGATTTCACTTTTTCAATATCAGCGACAGTGGACGCTGGAAAAAGTATAAGTATTTGTGAAGGAAATCTAATTCTCGCCGACAACTATGATTGTCACACGCTGACGAGAGGTCAATACCTCGAAACTCGAGTCCGTGTGTATCATAAGTTGAAGATGGGAAGGATGACTTCCCTTTGCAAATACTGACAGGACACAGAAAGTGTGTCTATGGCCAGCCGGAGGAGTGTGTCCTCCTGGGGCTAAAAACTACAGTAGCATCCACCCTTAGGGGTAGCCATATTGAGATGGCAAATATACGTCACGATGTGTTACCGCTACTGTATATAACTCACTTTGATATTTATCATTGTTATATATATATATATATATATATATATATATATATATATATATAAAGTCTGTAGTCCGGTGGATGAGGGTACAGCAAAACAAGGAATATATTTATATATTATTTAAAAAGAAATAAGAGATATATGAGGTAAAAATATACATGAAAAGAGTAAATAAGTAAATAAAAGTGAGAAATCCTAATTATGGATTTAAAAGTTTAGAAGAGTTCCGAAGAAATATTTTATTGAGGGTTATAACGTCAATATGAAGCAATTAGACGGCCGTTTCTGGAGTCCATTAGTCAACAGGTCTGAATCCTTTAGATTCACACTGACATGTCCCCTTCATCAGGAATAACTAAATAGATAATTAATCAAGTTTGAAGACGTGTAAGAGAAAGGAAAGAAAGGAAGGAAATTTTTGGTTATATTTCGTTGGTTGTTGGCTTCTCCATTTGATAGAAAACACTTTTACGATGCTTCACACTTATATACGAAGGGAACCTATAGTGAAGGATGATGGGAGAATTAAAAACTATAATATATATATATATATATATATATATATATATATATATATATACATCTGTATGTGTGTGTGTGATTCGATTACGGCCCCCGTGATAATAGTACTAATAATCTCTATACAGCAATAGCCGATATAAATGTTATTTGGTTCCTTCGTTGATTTTTTCAGTCACGCTTTACGTCCTATAGAAAGAGGGTGCAAGTGAGATAAAGTCAAGACAAGAAAGTCTGCTGTGCTTTTGCTACAATGATTCTTATTTTTTATCCAAGTGATTGATTGCTGCAGAAGATTGGTGCCAGTCCGATGCACAAAATATTGCGAGCTTTCGATTTTTTAGCAAAATGCTTCCCATCGAAAGTTTTTGGCTTGTCTGAATGAACATTTGCAAAGGACATCGTTTCTTTAACCATTGTAGCAATATTGTTTTCTTCATTGCTATCTTCACTGTTTGAGAAAAGTATTAAGAATGATCTCGTTTGAGATTACAAACATCTTTGGCTAGTTTAACGTTGTTGTAAACACTAACCTGATTGGTTGACATATGACACGAGTGGTCTCTACATAGTTCGCGCCACTGGTTGACATGTGACACGAGTGGTCTCTACATAGTTCGCGCCATTGGTTGACACGTGACGCGATTTGTCTCCACTTATTTTCGCGCCACTGTCCCGTCCATTTCTGAAGTTCGGTTGAGCCACCCAAACTGTATATAAAGGAGTGTTTTCGGACACCTTTCGTCTTTGGTTTCTAGTCCTTGTGAGGACTAAATCTCTGACCACACAGACCATACACAACCATGTTCCAGTTCGAAAGGCAGGCGACCACCAAGCAAAACTATCTACGAAGATTTAGCTTGTACATAGAAAGCCTACTATCTTCGCCGCCTCCACCATCAGGTACTTTTCTATGCCAGCCGCACACACACACGAACATACAGACACGACGTCATCGCCAACATCGTCTCTATCTACGAAGATTTAACTTGTACACAAGATAACTACAGATTCAACTCAAGCGGTTAGGTGAAAAATCTCACCACGGGAAAACGGTTACAGTAAATATATCTGAAAGAATATCCATATCAAGAGAAAGATAAACACAACAAGTGATTCAGCTAATCTCAGCTCCGAGACACAACATCTTGATATTGAACTCTTACACTTCGTGTACCTCATAAACAGTAAATCAATTACCTGTATTTAGTTTTAGTTCTTGTAAGAACTGGCTTCAGAGACAGCGCTGCTCAACCAAATGATAAACGATTGTTCCTGCTACAACTAGCTACGACGCTAATGTACACTCAACACAGAAAGCCTACTATCTTCGCCGCCTCCACCATCAGGTACTTTTCTATGCCAGCCGCCTACACACACGAACCTACAGACACAAACACGTATTGCATGCGCACATACGTGCTAACGTTTACAAACTCCCAACATCAAAACGATTGTAAAATAAATAATGTTTATCTCAAACAGGAGACTTGTTGTCAATCCACTTATGTTCTATTGTTACTGCATGTATTTATGGCTTGTAATAACTCATTAAGAATGGGACCGCGTGCGATTGTATTCCCTACACAATACGACCGCATGTGATCCTATTTCTTATACCATCATCGTTACTCTGTCTCTGTGTTCTTTGATATCCTACATCTTTAAGAGTTTTATTATTTCTTTTACTGCCATTTTTTCGTTGTGTGTCAATTTATTTTTCACTCTTTGCTTGGTGGTAGTTTTGCTTTGTTTACTATATTATTTTTGAGGAGGATATACGAGGAATGAACAAGGCAATTTTACCATCGCATGTAACGGTAGAATAAAATGAAAATATTAAAAATAAAACGGCGTTGTTGACTAACCCCAGAGAGGGGAACATTTTAAAATAGTAAAATAAGGAACATTCTGTGACAAAATCTAATTTGAAAAATGTTACACTTGTTAACTATTGAATAAAGCCGCAGACACGTACTTTACCCGCGAATGATATCAGCAGTAAAAAGTAGTACTAATTTCTAATTTAGATATTGAACCAGAAATGTTCAGGGTGGTGGTTAGTCTTGATTTGCACTTCGTTTTATTGACTCTGGAGGAATGAAAGTATAAGTTGACATCGGCAGGATTAGAACTAAGAAAGCAGAGACAGAAACAGTGTCTCCTGTTAATCTAATGTCTTTGCCATCCATCCATCTATCTATCTATCTATCTATCTATCTATATGTATGTATGTAAATGTATATATGTGCGTGCGCGTGTGTGCATGCGCGCGCGTGCGTGTGTTGTTGTTGTGTGTGTGTATGGGCACGCGTGTGTGTATTTCTATAGCTTAATAGACCGGACACAAACAGATGTCAGATTCGTTTCGGCTATATTGAGTTGAATGTTATTGAACTGTCATTTCATTAAAAAAAGACAGCGAAAAATCAAAGCAAAAAATGTTGCAGCGATTCATGCAAACAGTTAAAATCACCAGTATAAACATAACAACATAGTTACGTACGTACGTACGTACCTACGTACCTACGTACCTACCTATCTATCTGTCTATCTATCTCGCTAGCTAGCTACCTACCTACCAACCTATCTACCTACCTACCTACCTACCTACCTACACACCGATACACATACACATGCACAAACACACACACAAAAACACACGCACAGAAACACACACACACACACACGCGCACATGCACACACACACACACACTAATACACACAGAAACATGCATATAGCGGGTTCTCTCGTTGTATTTGACTTATGAGGATCTAACGGTATGGTTTCGTCTTCCTTTTTGTATTAGCTCTGATGTCTGTCTTTCATGAGACATTGATCCAGCCAACGATTTACAGACGAATCAATGTATATATATCTAAATGTGAAGGTATATTATGTATGTATATATATAGTATATGAGGGGTTTAGTTCACTAATCCTGTAAGATCAACTAAATCAATAGGTACGCTGCGTAAGTGCTATAACTGGATATCCATTAGGTTCTAAGTTCACAGCTGAGACTGGAGCTATGGATCTGTAGCAGGTTTCCGAGTCAGCGAGTATATATTAAAGAAAAAGGAACACAAAATCAAGCCATGACGAGCATCTGAGGTCATTTAGAATATCCCATTACCTGGGATATCTCAGAAACAGCTGTAAGACATTAATTACTTCTGCTTCTGCTTTTAAATATTCTAAATGACCTGAGATGCTCGTCCCGCCTTGCTTTTGTTTTCATTTTCCTTTAATACACGCACACACGCACACACACAAACGCGCATACACACATCCACACACACATATATACTAAAACTAAAATTAAACATTAAGTGATAATGAACTCATGATATGTTGAGTTAAATATCTATTGTTTTATATATATGTTAACCGAATAACACGTCGTTGCTGGGTAAGTTTTACAATAGAATGTCTTTTATAAATTGTTGTTTATTGCATGTCAGACCATGCCTATCCCGACAGATAGGCCTCTCGATCAGGATAAATTTGTGGAATTTTCTGAAAAAACTTCGTTGAGTATTTTTCCTTTTTAAATTATTTTTATGTTTGCTCGACTGTTTCACATGACCTTATTCATTAAAACGTACTCAAAACTTTGGTCGCCGTAATGCTTTGCTTTCGTTTGTTTAATAAACGTTCCTCCTCGTAATCATTCTGCTTTCATTTTGTGATAGACAGCTATCATTCAGGAAATGCCTGCTTCCAAATCCTATTTTCTGATTAGGTAAAATTGATTAAACTTTAAGCCGCAGAAACATTTTTCTGCAGTTTTTCTAGAACAAATAAATAACAAAATCGGATTTAGCGTGGAAAGTTATTTCAATATACCAAATTTGAAACTTTTGAAGTAGTTTTAAAATATAACAATATGTGAGAGCAACTTGAAAGACCCTATAAAAATAGAAAAACAGACAGTTATAGGACGTGACATACACGCACACACGCACACACACATACGCACACACACATACACACACAAACGCACACACAGGTAATCACAAGTTTAAAATGGTGTATAGTAGACAAATGTATGTATGCATGTACGTTTATATATGTATGTATGTGTGTGTCTGTGTGTGAGTGTTTCATTGAGAAGGACAACACAAAAGCCACAACTGAACAGTTGTTGTCAACTTACCCCGTTTCTCCTTAAAGATATGTATTCCTCACGTCCACCTTTCTTTCTCTTCCTTGGCGTTTTAAAAATTACTTATGTGTATGTGCATGTGTATGTGTGCGCGCGCGCATTGTGTGTGTGTGCATGTATCTATGTATTTACGAAAGTATGTATGCAGCGTCTGAATGACAGCCATCCTTCTGCCATTCCATAGTTGTCGCTTACGCAACTTTCTTCAGCAGTTCCCTGATATCAGTCACACTCACTATGCCACTACATCTCTCTCACACTGACACTCAATGTACATTTCTCATTTTATCAAATAATAGCCCAACCGAGTAAAATAAATCACTTGACCGGTAATACCAAGAAAGAGTCCCCCAATTGGTGGGTGGGTTCATCATAGATTTTTATTGAAATCTAATTAGCTTATAATTCAACTGGACGTTAGTTGAACATGTATGCAAAGTTTCGTCACGATTTGTTCGCTGGTGTAGGAACCAAGATGGTAACAGACAGACGGATAGATAGACAGACAGAAATTGCCATTTATGTACAAGATACATGCATATATCGGTTTTGGATTTGGTTTGCAAGATACTTTAAGTGAGTTAATGTGTTGAAGCATATTCCGTTGTGTCTGGGGAGAGTAATTTTCTTTTTGTGCCTTATAATTTAACACACTCACCGGTAAAATTTCCACTTATTTCTTATTTTTATTTTCCTAAAATTTTCGTGGCGTCTTGTAACCTTTTGAATAGTCTTGACTACTGAAAAGGTTGCAAGACGCAACGAAAATTTTAGGAAAATAAAAATAAGAAATAAGTGGAAATTTTACCGGTGAGTGTGTTGAATTATAAGGCACAAAAAGAAAATGACTCTCCCCAGACACAACAGAATACATACACACATATATATAAAACATTTCAACTATTTATATATGTGTATATATGTATTATATGTATATATATATGTATATATATATATATATATATATATATATATATATATATATATAAATACATACACATTTATACACACACATGCACACACACTCACCACACACACACACACATATATATACACAAAAACTGAATAAAACAAAGCGATAATGAACTCATAACACGTTGACTTAACATCTGTTGTTTTATATAGATTAGAGAATTGCTTTAACGTTTAGTGAATTACTAGTTTTGAGAATTGGATTCTGAAGAAATTTATTAGTCAGTTTATCTATCTATCTATCTATCTATCTATCTATCTATCTATCTATCTATCTATCTATCTATCTATCTATCTATCTATCTATCTATCTATCTATCTATCTGTCTGTCTGTCTACACGTGTGCATACACACATCCAGCCAATTATCTACACATATATGTATGTGTGTGTATATGAACCTGTGTGATATATGTAACTGTATAAAATATTGGTTTCAAATTTGTTGCACAAGATCAGTAATTTCACGGTAGGAGAAGTTGCTTACATCGTCACCAGCGCTCAACTGGTACTTATTTTATCGACCCCCCCCCACCAAAGGGTGAAAGGCAAAGTCGACCTCGGCGGAATTTGAAGTCAGACTGTAAAGATGGAAGAAATGCCACTGAACATTTTACCCGGCGTCTTAACTATTTCACCAGCTCACCACCCTATCTATGTATAAAATATTGGTCGACTGGAACCTTAGGTTTCGTTTTAAACGGCTTATGTAGCAAGTTGCATCTAATAAACGTAACTTTCAGTCGTACACCAGAGATTTTTTTCACACAAAGTGTGTTTATATATGAAATAAGTTATGTATATTGGTTAAACAGTTAGGTAAATAATTTTATATGTGAAGCGAAAGAGAATGAGATAGACCGAGGATCAAAGAAACAAATAAGAAGAAACACACTAGCACAGAAAAGAAAGAGATAAAGGAAGAAAACAAAAGATAATAGATTAGTGTGGAGAGAAAGCGGAGTGAAGAAACAGACAGATGTGGCCAGCAAGGTGGGAAGATGTCAAAAGGCTTCGAATGATTAATGTGTCCTAAGATAGGTTTGGTTGTCAGAAGTAAATAGTCTTGTTAAGAAACTGGTTTATATATCTATACGTACACATATGGTAACACATACACATGAAAATACACACTGGAAGACATACACATAGGCACACTTACAAGGATATATATATATATATATAGATTGATTGATACAAAGAGAGAGAGAGAGAGAGAGAGAGAGAAATATGTGTGCATACTTTTATATATTTCACGGTATCGACCAGACTGTTGGATCTTGTTAATATCTCTGATCACAATGCGCTTCGCATTGTTTTAGATTTCAAATGATGCCACCTTGCTGGATAGGTGAGCAGGCCAACGTTGCTTTTGATCATATATATATATATATATATATATATATATATATATATATATATATATAATATATATATCTTCATCCTCATCATGTTGAACTGTTAATTACTACACATTTTTCTCTCATTAAAATAACAAATCTATCAGACTTTCAAAGAGGTCAATTTGCTGGTGCTCGCATGGCAGGCGTTAGCGTAACGAAAACAGCCGAAATGTTTGGTGTATAAAAGTAGTACTGACTCGAAAGTAATGACATCCTTTGAGAAAGCGGGAAAAAACTCCGGAAGAAAACCAAAACTTTCAGATAGGGACCGTCGGATTCTTACACGAATTGTTAGAAAGCATCACAAAATGACAGCTCCCAAAATTACTGCAGAGCTTAATGACCACCTCGAGAACCCAGTTTCCACAAAAACTGTTTGCTGGGAGCTGCAAAAAGCCGGATTTCACGGAAGGGCTGCAATAAGAAAACCACTTCTTTCAAAAACAATTGTTGCAAAGCGTTTAGCGTGGAGTAAAAACCTCCAAAATTGGTCCCTAGAGCAGTGGAAAAATGTTATTTTCTTGGACGAGTTATCCTTTACCGTATTTCCGACTACAGGCCGAATATACGAGTGGAGACAGCCAAAAGAAGCTTTTGACCCAGACTGCCATTTTTCCAACTGTTAAACATAGAGGAGGATCTGTGATGATTTGGGCGACTATATCTTGGAAATCCGCCGGTCCAATGGTTTTCCTTCATGGCAGAATTAATAGTCAAGACTATTTAAGCATTTTATCTGATAAAATTCACCCTAAAGGGAAACGCAATCTTTCAGGATGATAATGCACCAATTAACACAGCTAAAGTTGTTACTGAAAGGTACGGGGAACATTCGAGTGAAAGTTGAACATCTTATCTGGCCACTACAGTCCCCAGATCTCAATATTATTGAACAGTTATGGTGCATTTTAGAAAAACAAGAGTCGATATCCTCCACCATCATCACTACAAGAACTGGAGACCAATTTAGCTGGAGAATTGACAAAAATCCTTTGGAAACAATTCAAACTTTATATAAGTCCATACCTTGTAGGATTCAAGCCGTAATTACTGCCAAAGGCGGCCCTACCGCATATTAAAATAAATTTGTTTGAAATCTAAAGGTGTTTCCACTCTTTTGTCCAACCCCTGTATATATATATATAATATATATATATATATATATATATATATATATATATATATATATATATATAATATATATATATATAAAATATATATATATATATATATATATATATATATAGATATATAATATATATATATATATATAATATATATATATATATATATAAAATATATATATATATATTATATATATATATATTATATATATATATATATATATATATATATATTATATATATATATATATGTATACGTATGTATGTATGTATATATATATAATATTACTGTGCATGTGTGTGCATGTGTCTGTGCATTTGAGGGTGGGAGAGAGAGTGAGAAAGTAAAAAAGGCAAAATTTAGTCGGCTGAAAAGTCCATAGGTTAAGTTACTTTCATGGATTGTGACCAAATGAAATTTATTTTCAACATAGCCCCCTCCCATTACGGTCTACGCAAGTCTTCCATCGGTTTGCAGTGCTCAGATCTCGTAGGTGAAGCAAATTTCATTCTGTTGGGCAAAAATGTCATCGACAGCAGATATAGCGTCATCTTTAATGTGATACTCGTTCCAAGCCAAGTGTTTTTTTATGTTGGAGAACAGATGATATTCAGATGGGGTCAAATCAGGAGAAGGGGGAGGTTGATCAACCAGTTCAAAGCTACACTCAAGCACAACAGCAATTGAAATGAATGAGATTGGTGTACAAGAGCATTGTCCTCGTGAAACAAGCCCTCTTTCGTAATTTTTCCTTAGAGTTTGGTTTTGGCACCTTTCGTAACAGCCTCAACAAGTTGGCATAGTATTCCCTGTTTATGGTGTGGCTATTTTGAAGATAGTCAATGAACACAATGCATTTTGCATCCCAAAAAACTGAGGCCAACACCTTCCCTGTAGATGAAACGGCCTTGGCTTCCTCTGGAGCAGATGAAGGGGGAGTATTTCCACTACACGATTGTCTCTGGCTCAAGTGTGATGATTTCAACATTCAGCATGAGTTGTTGTTGTTAAGCAACAAGACGGGTAAGGGTGATTAGGTGATGGTCTAGGGCTTCGGGGCGGGATACCTCAGACCTTGGAAAAAAAACTTTGGTGGTCTTGTTGTAATCGAGGGCTCTTCGTTGACGCCCGACACCACTGGGATGTGGCCCTCGAAGTCGCTGGAAATGGAGATCTCCAGGTCCAAATTCTTGAACGGCAAATGCCGCTGAATATTTTGCCCGGTGTGTTAACTATTTTACCAGCTCACCACCCTAACTATGTATAAAATATTGGTCGACTGGAACCTTAAGTTTCGTTTTTAACGGCTTATTAGTTAGAAAACATTCAAGGAAACCTTCTGAGTCTGCCTCAAAGTCAGATTTTCCCGTGAAGTGATCAGCCTGCTGCGCTTTTGATCAGATGTTAAGAAGACGTAGCACCTATCGAACAGAAACCTTCGTCATGCCAAGCTCATTGCGCAGAATATTCTCAAATGCTAATAGTATTGGCTATTAGATTTACAGTCAACCACCTCCCATCCACCATCGACTGTCATCCCTCACTATGTGATGAACATGATCAATGTTTTCCTCCATAGTGGCAGTTACAGGACATCCACACCTTGGGTTGTCTTCTAGACTCTCCCTCCCCTCCGAAATTCAGCTGCACACTTTTATACTGCTGATAAAACTGGAGCATCATCCCCTAATGTAGCATCTATGTCAGCATGAATGTTGGAGACTAAAACGTTTTTCTGGAGGTGCTTAGTAATACCACGATGCCAAATTTTGTCGATTTTCAAATGAGGTCACTACTAGTTACATTCGAAGTCTTCTTCGAACAGTCACATGTCAGTTTACCTAGAAATAATGCTGTTCTGAATAAACAGAGTTGAAATTAATGTATACAAGATTTCGCAGCTCTAGCATCACTCCTTCATTGTCAGACTATGAACTTTTCAGTTCACAACACTCGTACGTACCTATTTGCTTGCATACGCAGGCGTACACACTCGCATACACACACACAGACACACGCACGCACACACACGCAGACGTGCACACGCGCACACTCGCACATATTGCACAACCTTTGCATAAAACAACTTTGAGATGGCTAGAAGGCATTTGAACATAGGTCAGCTCAGAGCTGAAATGGGTTTAAACTGCAGTAACATCAAATACTTAGCTTTGTCAAAAGACGTGATATGGCTGTCTTGGGTCTCTGATAAACATCAAATAGGAAATATAAAAACACCAACAACGATAACAATACGCTATATCGGAATAATATATACCAACGAGAATAAAATTAAATTGTAGTAAAAAATGTGATAGATGGAGCGGAGATGGCAGAAGAGACACTGAGGAAAGAATACTAGTGAACGATTGTGATTTGGAGAAGAAAGGAAAATCGTTGCTGCTGTTGGGGAAAAAGGGAGTTATTCCCATATCATATATTCTGTTAGATTATTCCGTTAGAAGATACGTTTGCAATAAATATACGAACAAAAAATAACGGAAAAGGTTTAATAAATATACTGGGGAATATGTTAACTTAGTTTAAGAAAGAGGATGAAAGAGTGATTATAAGAACATCAGAGCAGAAATGAAAATGAGGAGGGAGAGAGAGAGAGGAAAGAGAGAAAGAGAAAGGGGGAGACAGAAAGAGAGGAGGGAAAGGGAGAGGCTGAGAAAGAGAAAGTGTCAAATAAACAGAGAAAGGAAGGATATAGAAATAGTAGGTTATATGACTAGGGAGTTGCAATAAATAAAAGAGAAACCATCAGGTGATCAATAGATATATATATATATAGAGAGAGAGAGAGGGGGGAGGGAGAGAGAGGGAGAGAGAAAGAGAGAGAGGGGTGGGAGGGAGAGAGCGAGAGAGAGAAAGAGAGAGAGAGGGGGGAGGGAGGGGAGGAAAAGAGCGAGAGAGAGGGGGAGAGCAAAATTCAGGTAGGTAGCGAAATGCAATAAAGAAAATATAAGAGAGATGCTGATTACATGTAAAGAAAGTTAATGAGGAAATAGCAGTTTAAATATGAGTGTGTAGTTTCACCAAGGAAGGTAAAGTGTTTAGTAAAACAAGTAAGAGTGTAAAATAGATAATGTTTAGAGTGAGAAAGAACGTTATTTAGCACAGGTGAACCTTGGTTGGACAGATCTAAATCAAGCTTCTTTCATCTTAGATTATTCAGTTGTTTTTAGCTATGTAGGAACCACATTATTCGCTGTCTTCTTTTTTCAAGACAGTAGAGTATGACTAAAGAGAATTTGGTTACTGCTTCACGCAGGTCAACTGATTGCGTAATGAATTACTCGCGAGAAAAGATAATGAAAGACAGGGTGAAAGAGGAGGAATGGATGTGAAAGATGAAAATAATTTGAGATAATGAGAGAAAAGATAAGAGAGAAAAACAAAAGAGAAAGTTAATCAGTAACAGAGAGAGAGAGAGAGAGAGAGAGAGAGGAGAGAGAGGAAAGAAAAGATATATAAAGAAGAGATGTGGAAAGAAGAATGACAATAACTGAAAGACTAATGCGTGAAGAAACACAGGAGACAAAAAGAAACAAAACATGCTAAGAACCAATAGCAAATATGTTCTAAACAAAAACGAAGAGAGATTAAATATATTGAGAGTAAGTAATAGAGAGAAAAGAAGAAAATTAAAATAGGTGAACTGATGATCATAAAGTAAAGAGAAAAAAAAATTATCAGAATCAACAAAACACTCGAGATAACGATATAGAATTGAGTATGTTGAATTAAGAACTAACTGGAATCAAACAGACTAAGCAACAAATGTAGTACGATGAAAGACAATCAGCGTTGTCAGAAAATTGCAATTATTATTGGGAAGTACAACTGAATCTGAAGAAAGTTATTCGCTTGTTAATGCAAAGAAAAACACCCACCAAAAATAACAAGACAAACGTTTCTATCATTTTATTTATGATTGAACAGCCATCTTACATCTGTTTCAAATTAATATATTTCCCACGTTCTAAAGCAAATTGTTTAGTCTGTGTATGTGTTGTTGTTGTTATTATTATTATTATTATTACTTTTCTTTTGGTTACTTCAACGAATTTTTATGAATCTCCATGTTCCAATATATGGCCGAGTAATATAAAATTAAAGGTCCCCGATCGGTTTCGATTCCTCTTTGAAGATATCTCAGTTCATTGACGTCATCAATACTGTTGGAGAAGGCATGAATATTGTAATATCCTTATTCGTCTTGCATACAAGCCAGGGACTTTGTGTATTGTCAAATGATATCAATCAATTCCATCTTTATAAGCAGCGAGAAACTCCGTTCCTGACAGCTTATCTTTTGCTTTGCAGCTTATCAATGAATTCAATCAATATTACCGAGCGCCATAAAGTAGAGAGTAAGCTCACAGAGATTTAAATCCGATACCGTATCCGCTTTCGTTTACTAGTTATCGCCCTTTTATTCCCCTCTCAAAGCTAATGAGCGAGAAATCAACGTAACACATGCTATTCTTTCCTTCATCCACAAATAAACATGAGGTATTGTGATTATTAATCTAGATCTAAACTAAGAAGGGAGGAAGAAACGAATAGAGATTACTTACAACAAAGATGTCAAGTTGCAGAAGGAATCATGGACGACTTGATATAAACATATGGTTACAACATTTTCAAACAAGGAAGTTATACTCCATTACCTTTCAAGTATGTAGATCCATCAGATACAGTTCTGTGCTAGTAAAATTACACGAACCATTGCTCAATCCACAATCATTTGACCAATGTTTCCTTGGAAGGATTTTCTAAGTAGTTGCTCGACCTGCTTCTGATAGCAGCCAAATTTTCCTGAAACCACATCTAGTTTTCAGAAAGGAACAACACAATGCCAGTATTAAAAGGCACCAACAGAAGGAAGCTGCTGAGTAGAATAGAAGCCTGGAAAACAAACAAATTGGGAAGCACATGATGCAAATTTTATAAACAATACATTCAAAAGACATGTCTCAAGAATTCAATCATTACTATCATCCACAACCAAGTCACTTACAGGGCACTTGACCATTTAGCATTCTACTGCTATCATGGCACTCCCACATTCTCCACCTCCTCCTCCTCCTCCTCCTCCTTCTTCTTCTTCTTCTTCTTCTTCTTCTTCTTCTTCTCTTCTTCTTCTTCTTCTTCTTCTTCTTCTTCTTCTTCCCTGCCAGGAATTCACAAAGACCTCGAACGCACAAGAGTAAACAAGAGATACAAAATCAGGCAGAAACAAGGAAAATGCCCCTTGTATTTGAATACTATGCAAATACTCTTTTAAAAAACTTGTCTTTTAATTTTACCAAAATTTAATTGTTTTCCATACTTACAGTTGAAAATGTCTCAATGACTGAAACCGGTACTGGAATGTTTTTTATAAAATTATTTTAGCATTTTCTACCTTGACTTTTGTTTTACATATATAGATACATACATACATTCATACATACATACATACATACATACATACATACATACATACATACATACATACATACATACATACATACATACATACAAACATACATTCTATATACTTGGAATTGAAATCCGCCTCCGCACGCTATTTCAAAATCATTTTGCATAACCTTCGACAACACAGTGTTTAATGCAAGATTCCATTGTTAACCTTTACTTCAGTACTCATTAGTGCAACAACAACATGACTTGCAGGATTTTATAACATATATTTTTTTACTTCTTTCTTCAAAGCCCATACTTTTGTTTTTATAACATATATTATATCAACTCAACTATTCTTAGTATTCAAACTAGAATTCAATAACTCAATTTACTTTCACACATACAAATACACAGAAATACATGCGCATATACACATCACATGTATGTATGTATGTATATATGAATATATCTACTTGTATATATGTGTATCATATACATACGTATATATATATATATATATATATATATATATATATATACATATATATCAATATATATATCTACATGTATGCATATATATATATATATATATATATATATTATATATATATATATATATACATATATATACACATATATATGTATATATATGTATATATATTATATATATATATATATACAATATATATAAACGTATGTACGTATGTGATATATATGAATATATATATATATATATGTATGTATATATATGTATATATGTATGTACATATAAATATATATATACATAACATAAGTTATATATATTGTATATATATATATGTCAGTGTGTTCACATACATACATACAAACATATATACATACAATAATATATATATATATATATATATATATATATATATATATAATATAAACAGGTATGTCTATACGTCTAATGCGTGATCCATAGATGAAAAGACGACCTCCACGAAAAACAACCAAAAGCAAACGTACAATATCACATAGACTTTGAATAAGACTAGCAGTTGTTGCCGTAGTTGTTATTGCTTTGCCTGAGAGAATTTCAGTAATTAATGCTCATGTTGAACATCTTTTCCATATAAAAAAATTATCAAAAATGTAAATTCCGCTATTTGCTTCTATTTTTCAATGTGTTTCCAATGCTAAGATGATGGCTGTTAATTTCTTTTCGTTTTCTTGAATCCTACATTTACACACATACGAACACCAATAATGCATACACTGAAAATATACATACACACATATTATTCAGATGTTATCCTACTGATACTTTACCAGATACTTTGATGAATACATTTGCACACATTACCTTGTTTGTCCGCCTACATATCTTTATGTAGCTTCTTACACCTGTAAGACTATCATGTGTGTATTTAGTTTCTAGAACACCCTCACAATATATTTATTTTCCTTTAAGCTATGTTGTTGATATTCCTAATCTGTGTCACTATATCTCCTCTGTTTCTTTATATAAATTGATTACTCTGCGTCTCGTCAACTGTAAGAACAAGCCTTGTTGAGGTGGTCCAATAAAGCAGAAACAAGTCTGTTGCTTTAACCAGTTAACTAAATCCACAGTAAACTGCATTGTCTGGTGCTCTAGCATGGCTGTAGTCCAATAATTGAAATAAGATAAATAGTAAAGACACTGTAAAAAAATTTCCATCAACTGATCTTTTTTTCGGAATTACCCCCTTTACAATTAAAAAAAAAATTCTAAACACCCATAGAAAGGGGTTTTCAACTCACTGTATAACATTTGTGAAACGCATTTGAATTTGAGTTTTGAGTGTGATTCTAACTTTCATATACATAATTATTAGTATTGATTTGTTTCGTGGACATAATTTGGACAAAATTAGTATAACACTGAACAAAATGCATTATTTGCAGTGAATAAGGTAGCGAGTTGGCTGAACTGTTAGAGAGTAGGAAAAATGCTTTGAGTCATTTGTTCCGACTCATTACATTAAAATTCCAGCTAAGTCGACTTTACTTTTCATTCCTTTTGGGGTCGATAAAATAAATACTTGAGTCGATGTGATAGACTTATCGCTTCCCTCAAAATTACTGGTCAAAATTTGAAACTGTTTTTTGGCTCGAATCCCTTTTCATTTCATTTCAAATACCGTTGTGATCAACTCAGTCTTCCGGGGTTGATAAAATAAAGTACTAACCAAGTGCTGGTACTTAATTTAATCAAAACGATACTAATTTTATACTTGAATGCATATCAACATACACTCAAAACATCATACCCAAACATTATACCCACACTCAAGATCTGCAATATTTATTTTTCAGATCTATGTAGTCAGTTGACGGATGTATTTCAGCAGCGGACTAAATAAAATATCTTGGATGTTTGTGTATTGATTTCAAATTTTGACACCAGGCCAGCTATTTTGCAAGACGGGCTAAGTCGATTACAGTAACTCCCATCGTTCAAATGTTACTTGTTTTATGAATCCCGAAAGGATGAAAGGCAAACTCAACCCCGGCATTTGAATTCAGAGCGTAAAGTCGGAAGAAATGCTGCTAAGTGATAACGTCGTAACGATCCTGCTAGCTCACCGCCTTGTCAATCACCATGCATTGCGAATCGATTCAATTGGCTATCTCTCATTTTTTTTCTTGAAAGTTGTTGATTTGCATTCAAGTATAAAATTAGTAATTTTTGTCGGTCTTTTTTTTAAAGCCAGATCAAGCCGGCTGACTCCGATTCATTCCAAGATCAGTCATATTTTGATTAATATTGTGATCATCTCCGTATTCTCAGACCGTATATCTAGAACTAGATTATCTCAGTATATCATTTCATAGGACACGATGAGACTCGTAAGCAGGCGTATACTGAATTATCTCATAAAATGGTATAGATGCAGGCTATCCACAACAGTCAAATTACATAGTACTCAAGTATAAATAGATACTGGTACTTGTAAGCTCTACATGTTGGGTACTTCCTTGTTCCTATTTAGAACTGCAAATGTTCTGTAGAGTATATAATTGAAAACCAAGAGGAGAGTGGAGATCTATTCACATCCAAAACATTTTTATTAAAATGTTTTCTACAGCATATATAACAATGACCAACATATGTTTCTACTGCAGCAATTACACATTGCTCTGTATGCAATTATGCATCGTAGTCGCTGCAATTTCATTAAGGGACCCTCACTTACGACGTTTTCAAAGTGAACTAATTCAAAGAAGCTTCCTGCATTGGTATTCAGTTGAAGATGATAGCGTTACTTTTTAAATCGAATTCAATTCTGGTTTGATAATCACCTCCATTACTATTACAGTTGAATCATGGTTTTAAAATCTTTATTTATATTACAATTAATTGTAGCAGTTTTGTTTACACACACACTCACACACACACACATAATTATGTTGTATATATATATATATATATATATATATATATATATATATCCTGCAGTATTAAATCCAGTATGATAATGGAGATACTGAACTAAAGAGGTATTTGTCTTATATTTCAGTGAAGTCTCCCTCAAATCATAGCTTACTCTCTAAAAAATAAGGTCACATTGAATAATTTAGTTCCGGATACATTATTTATATATTTATACATATTTAGTATATATATATATATATATATATATATATATATATATATATATATATATATATATATATATTATATATATATATATATATATATATATAAAGATTGCATGATCAGAATGGGAGTATTTCTTTTTTGCTTTTCAA
>NC_042997.1:99337442-99342442 GCF_006345805.1 Octopus sinensis | reverse complement strand
TTGATGTGTTTGAGTTGCGTGAAATTATATAGTCTCGACTGCACCAATTAAAATGTTTGTGAAGTTGAAATTAAAACATTTTTGCCCACATCGTTTACATGGATGCTAAATCGAAAATATCCATCAATTCTCTTAGTTGATATTTGTCATGTTTCTGTTGTATTACTGCTTCATTTTTCTAGAAACAACACCGCAGATTAAAGATATTATCACGACGTTGACTGAAGTTTTGCAGATCGAATCCCGCAACTGATATCAATGATATTCTAACTTGTATGCTATATGTTGTATACATAGCAAATCATGATTAGGCACAACAATTAATAGTCCTCAGCAACAAGTGTTGTGCTTTATTGACGAGCGTTTCATGAACTTATAATACGAAGTATAAATACTTTCATGTGTGATGTTTAGTGAGCGATAGAGCCTTGAAGGTACATTTGTTCTTGATACACTACACGAAAAACATGTTTGTTTAGAAACGTTACAATGATACAATAAGTAATCTAATACATGACCGAATGAAGGTGCATGACTCAGTGGTTAGAGCGTTGAGCCCACAATCTCATGAGGTAGTGAGTTCAATTCCCGGAACAGGCTGTGTGATGTGTTCTTCAGCAAGATACTTTATTTCATGTTACTCCAGCTCACTCAGCTGTAGGAATGACGTCACTAGTGTCAAGTTGTAACTGCTTTTGCCTTTCCCTTGGGTAATATCGGTGACGTGGGGAGGGGTGGTATATACGGGCAATTGCTAGTCTTCCATAAACGACCTTGTCCGGACTTATACCTCGGAGAGGAACTTTCTTGGTGCAATCCCACGGTTCATTCATGACCTATGAGCGTCTTTACCCTTTACATAGCCGAATAATTTAACTCGAGCATTGTATTTACTAATTATATTTTTTCGTTATCTTTAACTTGTTTCAGACATTATATTGCGGCTGTTCTAGAGCACAATCTTAAAGAATTTCGGTCGAGCAAATCGGTGTTGTTTTTTTAAAACCTGATAATTATTTTATCGTTTTCTGTTGCCGAGCCGCTAGGTTACGGGGACTTAAGCATATCAACACCAGTTGTCAAGCGGTAGAGGAGACAAACATAGACACAGACATGCATACATACATGCATGTATGCATATACTTACATACATAAATACATACACACACACACACACACACACACCACACACACACACACACACACATATATATATATATATATATATATATATATACCACAGGCTTCTTTCAGTTTCCATCTACCAAATGTATTCACAAGGCTTTGGTCGGCCCAAGGCAATAATAGAAGACAGTGGGACTGAATACGGAACCATGCGGTTGAGAATGAAACTTCTTACCGTACAGCCACATCAGCGCCTATAATTACTGATTTTTATTGATCCAGGCCAATCGACCAGGCATTGACACTAAAGACGAGGAAGAAAATACTTGTAGACTAATAGATGTAAGTGTTCCCACTGATAAAAATATATCTATGAAGGATTTTGACAAATTAAGTAAATATAAGGACCTGGACATTGGAATACAAAAGATGTAGCATCTTAAAGAGAGAACTGTTCCTGTTATTGTGGGTGCTCTAGGTATAATAAGAAAGGAATGTCACAAACATTTAGATAATATCCCAGGAGAACCATATCTCAAAGGTGCTAGCAAGTACTGCCCACCTCATTAGAAAAACACTATCAGTTTAAATATCTGTGTTGTATTACATGAAGATATTTCGCAAGTGCTCCTGTCACTTCCCCTCCCCAAGCTTTCAGTCATACTGTAATATCTCTTATCCTTCACTCTTCCTAAGATGCTGGTTGTGTCTCGGCAAGTGATTGTAACAAACATGCAGAATAAAAGTAAATAATAATAATAATAATAATAATAATAATAATAATATAATAATAATAATAATAATAATAACAATACAGAAAGGGAAAGTGAAGACCACAAATTCAGTCGTGTTAGATGTTGACACAGTCATAAGAGAGCTTGAGCAAGAACAGACATACAAATGTTTAGGGATAAATGAAGGCTCTGGTATTCAGCATGCAAGCATGAAAGAGAAAATCAGGAAGGAATGTTATAGGAGAGTTCGTGCAGTCCTGAAATCTGAACTAAATGCACGTAACAAGGTGTTAGCTATAAATTCCTTAGCAGTTCCAGTTGTTACTTATAGCTACAATGTGTTGAACTGGAATATGAGTGAAGTAAAGAATATAGATAGAAAAATACGCAAGCTGCTGAGTTGTAATAGGATGCACCACCCAAAGGCAGACGTAGATCGCCTTTACCTTCCCAGAGCCCAAGGAGGTCGAGGCCTGATCCAATTGAACTAGCTTACAAAACAACCACAATTGGACTGGCCAAATATCTCGAAATATCGAATGACTGGATGCTAAAGCTCGTGGAAAATCACGAGAGACGAAAGAAGCTTCATTCTATCATCAAGGAAAGCAAAAAAATTGCTATTGATCTCGTGCAGGATACCCAAACTGAACAACCCGAGGGAAGTACGGCAACTATTGTTGCAAAGAAGGTGAAAATGATGGCAATGAAAAAAGCGCACGAGCAATTGGCTGATAGGTGGAGGAGAAACCTCTGCACGGCAAATATGTGACCCGCAGCAAACAAGCTGATGTTGACCAGAAGCAAACCCATCAGTGGCTGCGGAGCTCAGGGCTAAAAGCAGAGAGCGAAGGTTTCATCCTGGCTGCTCAAGACCAAAACCTATTAACCCGGAACTACCAGGCCAATGTGATGAAAAATGGATCAGACCCAAAATGCCGATTCTGCAACGACATGATTGAAACAGTGGACCACCTAATCTCTGGATGTAAAGTCTTAGCACCAGTGGAGTATAAATTAAGACATGACAGAGTTGGCCAATATCTCCACTGGCTAATAAGTCGGCATTACAATATCAAAACTGCCGACAAGTGGTATAATCATCACCCTGAGGCTGTAACTGAAGGAGAAAATGTAACCATTCTGTGGGACTTTCCAGTACATACAGACCGAACCATCAAGGCCAATAAACCAGATATTGTTGTGAAAGACCAAAACAATAAAGTTTGCTTATTGATCGACATGAGCATCCCCTGTGATCATAATATCTCAGCGAAAGAGTTTGACAAGCTCAGAAAATATAAAGACCTACTCATTGAAATTGAGAAAATGTGGCATCTCAAGGCGGTTACAATACCAGTGATCGTAGGAGCACTAGGAATGATCAAGAAGGGAACCGAAAATTATATGAGAATGATCCCTGGCTTACCATCCCTGCAAGAAGTGCAAAAGATTGTCTTAACTGGTACATCACACGTATTGAGAAGAGCATTGTCGATGTGAGAACTGTTGCTGCTCATGTATTTTAATTTTAATTTAACTTAAAAAGAAAAAAAAAAAGAACGAACTACTGAGTTTGGTTTAATGGCCTACCAATATACACTATGAGTTTCTTTGCCCTAGGAGTCGGGAAGACACTCGGCAAGAAATGGAAGAAAATTTGAAAGAAGAAAAAAAAAAGTAATAATAATAATAATAATAATGAGGATGATGATAATAATAATAATAATAATAATAATAATAATAAAACTAATAATAATAAAACTAATAATAACAACAACAACAACAACAACAGCAACAACAACAATAATAATAATAATAATAATAATAATAATAATAATAATAATAATAATAATAATAATAAATGGTGATGATGATGATAATGATTATAATGCCCTGATGCAATACCAGGCACTTACTCTCAAAGATACTGGCGCCCTGATACAATACCAGGTACTGGCCCTCGTGGCTTTTGATCTGAAGTGATTGGAAGTGTTATCAAGTACGTGATTTGTTTTGGTATAAAAGATGGGCTACAGCAAATATTCTGCTCATTACCACAGATTTGCTTGTCAGTTGTTTAGCCTTAACCATTTGAGCATGTTCCTTGGTGGCTGACCTTATGTGCATCTCTGATCACGAGCAAGAAGTAGTGGGGTAGCATCATAGCCATGTTTTGAGAGGAATCCTTCGGGGTTTGAGTAATTCTCCTCTGGGAACATGGGTGTTTCATTGAACATCCTTAAACAAAGGAGATCATTTAAGTGGGATCGACTACTTGACCTAACGAAAATTCAGTGTCCAACCTGCTAGGTTATGCGCTGTCTACCTTGATATGAGATCACCATGAGGCGCACATTTGTGATACATATGTCTGCTGTACTCTTAACAGTAATGATGGGTTTATTGGGCTGCATATGTTTATATTCCAGTATCACTTTGATGGCATGCACTGCTCTGTCGCTCAGTAATAATAACTTAGATGTGTTTCTGCTAAGGCCTTTTAAAGTCAGGTTTTGTGGTATATTGGCCCATTCAAGTAGGGAGCTGTTGTCTGAGATGTATTCAGGTGTGTATGTGGCTTGTTTAGTATTCCCTAAAGATATTTGCCCAGGTTTTGTTCGAAGGTGACGGGATACTCTTTTTCTTTGATTTGCTTTGGGATAATGTTAAACAGAGTTGAAGAAAAGAAACTGTGTAGCCATGAATTTATGTTTTTGTGATCCTGAATTGTGTATTGGACGTATGTCACGTGGCCTCAGCCTTAGGTGAATTGTAATCTAATGTCAACGCATATAGCCAAATTCTTCTCGTACTCCATACTCCAGCACACTCTCCAAATCTCGTGTTAAATCATGTATTCATTCTTTCCTCTCAAGAAATTAAGTTCTCTTAATATCCAGCCTTATCCATGTTGTTTTTTCTTCTGCAGATTAATGATAAAAAGTAACTCGAGTTGATTTCAATCGCTTTTTCCGAGAAGCCATGAGAATATTTTGAGCTCTGTCTCTTACAGAAAGTCAAATGATAATTTACAGAATTTCGATATGATGGTATCAGAAGAGTTTGAAGTAAAATCTCAGTTTGAACTTATCTAAGGCGTGCCAAGCTTTACTAAAATATAGGAAGCCAAACTCGATA
>NC_042997.1:99319942-99332442 GCF_006345805.1 Octopus sinensis | reverse complement strand
AGGGACAATTAGTCATTTCTACCAAAAATATTACTAATCCCACCGAATGCAATTTTTCAAAGTAAGACATTTAGAAAATATAGACCTGTATCACAGTGATTTCATACTTACGTATTCATCAGCAGGCCTGAATGTATCATAAATAAACGACCCTGCCCCGCTTAAGCTGATCAGCTAACTGATCAACATCAACGAAGCACATGGGTGAGTTTACATATATTACATCCTGTAAATGGCATACTTTTACGAATTGCATTTCGGGAAAGGAAAAGTTTTTTCGGAATAAAAATTTAGCAATTAAGGACAACTACTTAATAAGGAAAACTTAACAAGAAATTGTCAGGTAGATAGCGTGAAAACCTCATAAGAGAATAAATTTCGAAAATAATTATTTCTTATTGAACATATTAATTTATATATAGAGGGCATTATACATACATGCCAGAGGGCATTATACATACATGCCAGAGGGCATTATACATACATGCCACACGCTAAGAGGGACAATTAGTCATTTCTACCAAAAATATTACTAATCCCACCGAATGCAATTTTTCAAAGTAAGACATTTAAAAAATATAGACCTGTATCACAGTGATTTCATACTTACGTATTCATCAGCAGGCCTGAATGTATCATAAATAAACGACCCTGCCCCGCTTAAGCCGATCAGCTAACTGATCAACATCAACGAAGCACATGGGTGAGTTTACATATATTACATCCTGTAAATGGCATACTTTTACGAATTGCATTTCGGGAAAGGAAAAGTTTTTTCGGAATAAAAATTTAGCAATTAAGGACAACTACTTAATAAGGAAAACTTAACAAGAAATTGTCAGGTATATATATATATATATATATATATATATATATATATATATATATATATATATATATATATATATGTAATTAGGTTAAATTTCGTTGATAATTTTTTCGTGAAGTATAGTACCGTTATCTTTCGGAACTTTGAATTTTCCTTCACATATTTCCAAATGTTTCCTTTATTTCAAGAGTTTAATTTTGGTGAGAACTTCTTTATGAAGTATAGTTCCATTGTTTTCGGAAGTTTAAGTTGTTCTTTGAGCATTTGATGAGATGATTTTGAATTTTTTCTTATCCACATAATTCTAAATGTTTGTTCAGTGGAATTTTCCGTAGTTCCTCTTGTCGGATGTGCTGTCTGGGGATCCTTGCACATTGACAAAAGGAATTATTGGTTTCGCCAATATAATTCTCCTTGCATTTGGGGCAAGTAATGCAATACATGAAGTTTTGTGTCTTGGAATTCATATTTACATTTACTTTAAATAAGAATCCACTCTTAAATTTTATGTGGGTGTCCCCGTCTATCTATTTGTAGTTATTGTTGTAGTTGTATATCCACATCTGCTGTCTCCACATTCCTTACGGAGAATTCTGTTTTATTTTCTGATGTGAATTTTGCTCTTGTAAGTTGTTTTTTTAAGGTTTTTTTCCCTGACGTTTACTATTTCGCAGGTAGCTTTTGTCTATCAGTTTTTTCATTTTGACACTCTGTAAGAGTATCGGTAGGTTTGATTGTATAACGTGGAAAATATTGGTTATTCCAGTCTTGTATGCGTTAATAAATGGGATTGTATGTTTCTTGGATTTTCTTTTGGAGTCCTAAGATGCGTGATGTCTAATTTCATTGGTTTCGAGATACCATTTTTTATAAGTTTCACAGGGTAATTTTGATCTTGTAGAAAGTTGACCATACCATTAAAAAAGCCACGCCTCACCCTCCCTCTCAAAGAAATGTTTCTTTCTTCTCTCTTGCTTGGCAAGGCCCACAAAATTTTTTATATCTAAAAGGCCAAGAAATCTAACTTTCAACCATTTTTTGATAAATCCGATAACGGAAGAAAGCACCAAAAATGTAACTAAGATGTAAATTAAAAAATATATATAATCTTCCATTATTCTGATTACCTTATTATTCAAAATATACAATATCTGTACATCACTTCAAAAGCTCTCTCTCTCTCTCTCTCTCTCTCCCTCCCTGTCGTTCTCTCTTTCCCTCTCTATACACATACACACATACGCACGCACACACGCACACACACACACACACACACACACACACATACACACACACACACACACGCACACACATATATATGTATGTATACATGTCGTTACTATAACGCAAAAGTGTAATAAGTCCAAAACGTTGTTTTTCAGAAAACGAAAAAATTGTTTTACCATAACAAAACCATTGTACTACACTTTGACAATATTTGGTATCTTGGCATCTGAAATAGCTGTAGATACAGATAGTTTGACCAAAAGAATCGAATATTGCAAGCAAAAATAAATATAAAAAAACGCATTTGGCCAAATTTGGACATACGACACTTTAACATAATAGCAACGCTATATAATATATATATATATATATATATATATATATATATATAAACAAATTCAAAATGCGATAAAACAAAATTAATTATTATCGCTGGTGTTTCTAGCACAGGCCATATATTTTTCATATATAAGTACATTAAAGGCGAAGTAAGTACTAGAAACACAGAAGCTTGATAAATTTAGTGAAATGAAGATAAAAACTTTTACTAACTCTGTTCATCTTAGACTGCAGTTTCGCCTTTTTCAGCAATAAAAATAATATTTATTTACTCAGGTAGGTTTTTCAGTAAGATTCCTGTTATTAAGAAGCGCAACTCAATAGACACATGTGCGTCTACTAATTTGCTCTCTCTAACTAATCAGATCACTGCGCAGACGCAGAACGAACCCGACAAACTAGGGATTTCTGGTATATAGTCTAACGCTCAAAATTTATCGAGAAATATGTAAACAAATTCAAAATGCGATAAAACAAAATTAATTATTATCGCTGGTGTTTCTAGCACAGGCCATATATTTTTCATATATAAGTACATTAAAGGCGAAGTATGTACTAGAAACACAGAAGCTTGATAAATTTAGTGAAATGAAGATAAAAACTTTTACTAACTCTGTTCATCTTAGACTGCAGTTTCGCCTTTTTCAGCAATAAAAATAATATTTATTTACTCAGGTAGGCTCTTCAGTAAGATTCCTGTTATTATGAAGCGCAACTCATATATATATATATATATTTAGATGGCTATTATACTTTACATTGTCGAGCGATTACTGTTTACATCTCGTTCTGAGATTTGATAATGCTTGCAGACAGTTTTTCGAAATCAGTGGCAGAAGTCACTTGAAAGACTAGCATACAGGCTATCCCTTTCATCGTGACCTGGTGATTACCGCCCGTTGATAAGAGGCAACGACCTCGAAACTGTCAGTCCGGTGCGTATCACTTAGGCTTACGAGAAAGGGATGGCCTCCTTTTGCAAATACCATAAGGGCAGAGATAGTGTGCCTAAAACCAGCTGGAGACGATGATCTCCTGGGGCTAAAAAGATACAGTAACACCCCCCTTTGTGGTTAGCCACATTGAGATGGCTATTATACTTTATATACATGTATGCATATATATATATATATATATATATATATATATATACATACATATAACCATACGTGTGAAAAGTGTAAAGTAGCTGTTAGAAAACATCATGAGACTGCTAGGATTCGTCATTAAAATGGTGACTTATTGTGATTATTTACTATTATTGCAAACCCTCAATGTCGCCATGACTATCACTATTTCGGTCTGACAGTGTGAAATCCAAATCCAGGAAAGTGATTGGAATCATTGATACCGATATTATATTTAATATAATTTAAAGCAATCAATTACGCATGTAACTCTTATTGTATGAAAATTCATTATGCATGATCTTCCTAATATACAGAGACTTGATAAAGGATTTTTGTATCTATTTCGGACAAGGCTTTTGCGCAGCATAACTCATATGTTTCCATTTATCTCTGCTAGAAAAACAGTTGCATGTATGTGCTAGAAAAACGGTTGCGTGTATGTAAACATACATATAACGGTGTGACTCTATCTATCTATCTATCTATCTATCTATCTATCTATCTATCTATCTATCTATCTATCTATCTATCTATCTATCTATCTATCTATCTATCTATCTATCTATCTATCTAACTATCTATCTATGTATGTTTGTATGTTTGTATGTATGTATGTATGTATGTATGTATGTATTCTTTGTTAGGTCACTTTCGAGTGCTACTGGTAACATGTAACCCAGTACTACCTGTTGAATGGTCGGGTCGTCGGCGACTAAACCGGCAACCCCACCAAGCTCGCTTGGTGAGGAGGGTGTTTATTGGTCACCCTGCGGGATAAAAAACAAAACCCGTCAAAGGGCGGAGGAACTCTTGAGAGTCAACGACTATCCAATAAATGTCTTAAAGCTGTATCATGCGCGGGGACATAGAAATAATCGGATTGAATACCCGATCGCGCGGTTAAACCATTGGGAGTGAAGGACTCCTAGCCTTTGTCAGGGCATCCTTCTAGGAGAAGGCAACTCAGGTAACTGGGATAACTCCGACATAAAACCTGCGGCCCAGTGGTTACCGATGATGTTGACTTGTTCTTCTTTTCGGATTATGGCTGCTGTTGCTTAGTGAGTGGGGTTGACTCAGTGCACAGCCTTTCCTCACTTAAAAAAATCTTCTTGCACAGGCATTGCACAATAACAACATTGATTAAGCTTCGTGCAATGGCCATACTCGATAACGAGGGGGCAGCCACCATTCTTTGTTAGGAAAGAAGGCTGTATCCATAACCCATTCCAGGATCTCCGAGTCCGGTTAGAGAGGTGTAAGTTATCCTTAAACTGGAAGCCTGGCTGGAATACTTGAACAGCGCGGACTCCTCTCGACGTACATAAGATAGAGTTAATCCAGGTGACTAAATAAATATACCAGCCAGGTAGACCATAGAGGGATTTGAAATCGGGGCAAAGAAACGGAAAAATACTGTAAGTTATCTGGTACAACATTCTTAGTTCTGCCAATACACCGGCTCGGATTGGTTAGGCAGAGAAAAATCTTCTTTGATCTTGAGGAAGATAAAATAGCACTCAATGCGTAACACCTCCGACCTGCACCAGCACCAACTAGTAACGGGTCTTGCAGTACATTGAAAAACGGAGGAATTACTATTATGATCGATGGCACCAAATGTAGGAAGGAAAATAGTAATGACGATACCAATTGGCACCGCTTGCGCAACACATATAAGAAACAATTACTCATAGTTAAAGTTGAATTGCAGAATATCGGTTTTGCTCTACCACTAAGCTGCGAAAAAGAATGAATTGATAAATCTCTTGTTATGATAATGCTTCCGATCTCTCTGTCTGTAATATACCACGTGATCACAATCACACCACGTGATTACGATCACACCACGTGTTTACGATCCAGCCACGTGATACGTGCCCGATGAGGCTATCAGATGTTGTTACACATCACAATGCTCTTTTACATTGCTTTAGCCTTCAAATGATGCAACCCCGCTGGTTAGGCGATCAAGCCAACAATTTCCTCTGATCGAAGGAGAACTGCAGTAATGTGAAATGAGATGTTTTGCTCAAGAACACATTGCACCGCTTAGTCGGTAACGGAATATAAATGCTAGCCATTATGACCATAACGCTGGTGGTCATGACAAGTCTCACTTTGCGTGCCAGAATAAAGGTGGTAATATCTGAACCACCGATAAATGCAGTAGTGCTGCGTATATAGCGTATACAAATAAACTAGTCGAAAGAAGGGATCTTTTCCGACTGGATGCCAATTTTCAGTTTCTTCAATTTTTGTTCCAATTGATTTCATACTTGATGTGTTTTGTATGGTTATCATTAGCATGAAATTCATTTTCTCCATAAATCAATAAATAAAGAGTTAATCGCTTTTAAAGTTTGTAAATTTTTTTGCCAATCGAAAGCCACCGACATATACGTGCCTGTTTCCATAGTAACAAGCCAAGCTGTTACGCAGCTGTTTACTCACGTGGTCGTTTTACGCTTGTTAAATGCTTAAAACACATGATGTATGAGGTGGTCTTGAGATGTGCTAAAAATAATAACTAAATAGGCCTTAAATCACGCACCAAAATTTCTTTTGGGGGATTTTGCATAATCGTATGAATTCCCTTACAAATTCGCAAAAATTTTCGGAAAATTCCAAATAAGCAGAATTCCGCCAATATTTTATTTGCATTTCGCCAATATTTCAGTCGACAAAACGTGCAATCATGCAAAAAAAAAAAAAAAAAAAAAAATGACAGCTTCCAGATCCTGTTTTCTGACTGGATGAAAATTATAAAAACTTTAAACCTCTATAACTTTTTAAAAATAAGTTTCTGGAAAAAGTGAATTAGTTCCTGAGATTCAGCGTAAAAAATTACATCAATGTACCAAATTTACTAAACTTTAAAAATTTCACAGGTGCAACTAAACAGAAAGATTCTGAACAAGTTACGTAAGAGAAGTCTAAGATGGTTGAACACTGTCTTCATACTGCACACACACACACACACACACACACACCACACCACACACACGTACTAATGTACACACACATAGGCACGCATGTTTACACATACATACACACATGTATAGAAATAAATAAAATAAGGAAAGCATATGTTTTCCTGTGCTTCCTGTGCTCTATAAAACGGACACGCGTTTCGACAAATTTTCATCATGATCACATAATTGTTTTTGAAATATACATAATCTTTGAACGCACCTCATCAATGTTCAGCAAGATATACCGCTATTGAGCCTGAAATTTGGTTACGTGTTGCGCTTCAGAGCACACATTCTCTTGCTCTTTCTCTGTCTCTCCCTCACCCTCTCTTTCTTTCTCTCTCCCTCCCTCTCTCTCTCCCTCTCCCCCCCTCTCTCTCTCTCTCTCTATATATATATATATATATATATTTATAATACACGCAACACACATTAAGAACATCGCCACACTTATAATGTGTATGGGTTTTGAGAGTGAGTGTGTGTGTGTTGCGTATGCTAGTGAATAATTTTTATGTTTTTATGGTATTAAATTTTAATATTTTCCTCTCGTAAATTTGCTCAGATCAAGATCAGAAAAAAGAGAGGAAAACAAATATCGAACACATAGAACAGTGGAAATTTCGAAATAGAGAATAAAATTCATAGGGAAAAAACACATTTTGTTAAAAAGAATATTGACAAAATATTAATACAGTGCTTGGAAGTTTCAATTTACATTTTTATATTCTCATCTTAATAGCTGAAATTTTGTCACAGTCTCATATTTTATACATACATACATACATACATACATACATACATACATACATACATGCATATATATATATATATGTATATGCATATATTTATTTGTATATATGCTTATATACATAGATATGCATACACATTGATATATGTATATGTTCACACACATGCATACATACATACGTAGATACATACATTATACATAGATGTGTGTGTCTATATATATGTATATATTTATTCATCAACATATCCTCACACACAAACGCACGCATGTACACGCACATAAACACTTATATGCATGTCTATATATAGATATACACCTATTAAAAAAATATACCGAAATATACTTATATACATATTATGCATACGCTTGTACGAACACACATACGCACCGACACACAGGCACACACACGTACGCGCACACACAGAGACACAGACACAGAGACACAAACACACAGATACACACAAGAACATACAAACACACACACACTGACGCACACACACAAACACACAGACACACAGACACACAAACACAAACTTATAGAGGTTTTCAATTTTAAAAGTATAGCGTAAAATATTTGTATAATTTATATGTTTGTTATTTCGAAATTGATTTTCGTATTTGCGATTTGCTTTTGTCTGTCCCAGGAGTTCGATCATGTGAATATAGCGTTAGAATAAATATAACATAATATGATGTAATATAACATAGATGCATACATATGTATATATTTTATATCTATCTGTCCATGTATGTATGTATGTATGTATGTATGTATGTATGTATGTATGTATGTATGTATGTATGTATGTATGCATGTATGTATCTGTCTGTCTGTCTGTCTATCTATCTATCTATCTATCATCTATCTATCTATCTATCTATCTATCTATCTATCTATCTATCTATCTATCTATCTATCTAAACATTGTACGCATGCACACCTATATGTATAAGTATATATTTCTGCTTACGTATGTTTTGTGTATGCATATATAAATATATTTTTTCCTCCGTCTCCCCTTCCTTGGATCTTTCCTTTTCCTATGTTTCTGACGAAGAGCTCCGCTCGAAACGTTGAATCATCCTTCTTTCCTTTCCTGAGCGTCCAATAACACTATACTTGTTCCACGTCCTCGCGTTGTTCTGTTTTCTCCTAGTGTTTTCATGTTTGGACTAACTTCAACTATATATATATATATAAATATGCGAAGAAAACAAAAAAATGGAACAAAAACGTAAAGGTGACACATATATCTTATCGGTTCGGTCCCCCGTAACTTGGCTGTTCGGTAAAATAAATAGTATAAGTACTAGGCTTACAAAGAATAAGTCCTGGGGTCAATTTCTTCGACTAATGGCGGTGCTCCATCATGGCCGCAGTCAGAAGACTGAAACAAGTAAAAGAGTAAAAGAATAAAAGAATATATATATTTATATGACATTTTGGGATATAATAAAAAATAAAATATATTATTTATCCACTGTATCAAACGCATCTGATATTTTTACAATGTAAAATTTGTATTTTTAAATATATTTTAAAATACTTTCATTTGTATACATACATTTATATACGTAAACACAGACACACACACATACACATGCACTCACTCACACACACACACACACACACACACACACACACACCACACACACACACACACACAACGGAGTGTCATCGCTAAGCAGTAAATATGAACCAAGTAGCTTGAAACATCTATGTCTGAGATTCCTAATGGATGGCGACATTGAACGAACCGGCAGTTTTTACCGCTTTTTACCACAAGAAAAATTTATTCTTCACAATAACTGCAGTATATTTGCTTTAGCATTTGAAATATGTGACAAAAATATTTCAACTTACCTAATTCTACTCATACTTACACACTTCTTAGCGCTGACATTTCTTTATTTACCTCGGTCGGGTGATCTACTAGCGAAAATCATTCAACGTGTTTGACTAAATTATATATAAAGCTGAGACTTTATATGTTCATTCAGAGTTGCCTCCCTTAGGTACATCGCATTGCTCAGAGCCAAGTAGCTTGAAACATCGATGTCTGAGATTCATAATAGATGGCGACACTGAAGGAGTCGGGTGTTTTTACACCTTTTTGTCATACGAGAGATTTAATCTCCTTGGTGACTGCAGTGTATTTGCCTTTAGCAGTTGAAATATGTGAAAAACATATTTCAACTTACCTAATTCTGCTTATATATATATATATATAATATATATATATATATATATATATGTACACACACACACACATATATATATATATATATATATATATATACACATATATATGTACATACATACATATGTGTACACATGCGTATATATAATATATTAAAATATACTCATAGATACTTATCTCTCTCTCTCTCTCTATATATACACACACACACAACACACACACACACACACACCACACATATATATATATATATATATATATACATATACATATATATACATATATATTAGCATACTGAACACCTGCTGAGATATTGGATACTCTCTGATCATATATAGCGCTTATTTTAACTAAAATTTTCCTGCTTAATTTCACGTGTACCTATCTCTCATATACGTACCGTTCCAACTTATATCCCTTTAACAGTAGACTCTACTAACATCGTCACAACGTTCTTCAGTTAGTTAAATAGGGAGTTTATGAAGACATCTTGGATGTTATGGAGAAGATATGTATACAAAGATAGGGGTGAAAACGTCATAAAAATTTATAAACCACATAAATTATCACGAAAATATATAAAAAGGTATGATAAAATACACAATATTGGTTTCATATTTTGGCACAACGCCAACAATTTCGAAGGAGCGGGTAAGCCGATTAGATCGACCCCCTGTGTCTAACTGGTATTTATTTTATCGACACTGAAAGGATGAACGGCAACGTGAACCTCGGCGGAATTTGAACTCAGAACCTAAAGACGGATGAAATGCAGCCAAATATTTTTCCCGGTGTTAACAATTTTGACAGCTCATCGCCTTGCAATAGAACAATATTTATATGAAAAATTAATCTACTTCCCCGATAACACCTCCTCTATGATTCACCATGGTATCGTTCACGGTAGAAGAGGCTAAAACCTTCCGTGAAATGTTCTCATGTAATAATGGACAAGAAGCATCTACTGGATCGTTCAAATATAATATTTTGAGAGTCGGAATATTGATTTAAAATGTGATCCAATTTCATTCTCGATTTGCACATCATGTGGATATATATTGTGTGCCTTGTTAAAAGATTTGTTGTAAAAGGCTATGAATTTCACTTGATTAAAGTTGAAGTGGTAGGTCATTAGTTCTCATTCATAAGATATGTATTCTCTAGCAGAAAGAGTTCTTTGTTTAGAGGACGTGTATTGCATCATAATTTTTTAAAAAGCATATCTGTTTATTTTTTTTAATCTTTGAGTGAAGTCTATTTTCCTGGATCAGCCTGTTTAGTTTTATACTCATAAGTGGATGGACTGCCACTTCGGCGAAGGGGCGCTTCTTGCTAGCTTTCTGATGTAAGTTATTGTTGTTGGGTGGTGGTAGCTGGCTCTCTGTCTTTGCCGGTTGTGTTTGTGAGAAGAAGGAAGGGCTTGATTCACGAAAGGTGCCTATATCAGTTTGCCTTAATTTTCTTAGTCATCGCCACTGTTTTGGTGGTTAAGTTACTTCTGCATGTATGTCAGCCTCAGTACATGTCTGTATCTTCAACAACAGAATCTTCTGACCACCACAGTGTGAGTAGTGACAACAAGTGAATTTCTTGACCAGTAGATCCCCCTCTGCCATAAGGGACAACTTTCTCGCGCTCAATATGCGTGCGAATGGCCAGCCTGTTAGTCAACTAATTCCGTTTTCTATCCACCAGGTGGTCTGGCTGAACCAAACTGCCATCACCTTGCCAGGGATTGCATCCAGTGATAAAAAACTGCCGCTGACCAGCATGAGCTTGTCTCTCCAGGAATGGAGCTGCAAACCCACCGATTCACCAAGATTGTCTATTTACCAAAATAGCAAAAATACATTGTCTATAAAATTCTTGTTGCATATAAAATTGCTACACGCTCAAAAGAAACCTCGATTTTTATTATCTGGTCAGGCAGCAGGCGAGCAGACAGGCAGGCAGGCAGGCAGGCAGGCAGGCAGAGAGTAACAGGCAATAAAACGACAAGGGACTGAAATGCTTGTGAAAGAAGGCGCCAATCGTCAGAAAGAAGAGAAAATATAATGATGAGAAGCTATTAACATTGAATTAACTGACCCCTAATTTTCAATAACGTCAATGCTCATTATCATAGAAAATCTTTAAAATAATGAAATAATGTTATAAAGATATATTTATACTGTAAAATAGAAATATGTGAATTATAAAACTTGGTATTTTCACGATCTCGGTTAGTTATATATTACTTTATATGATACTAGCATTATGACCCGTCTTTGCCGGGTCATAGTGCTAGTGCATGTATATATGTGTATATATATGTGTACATATTACATGTACATCTATATATATATACATCTACACATAAAATACAAGATATAAAGTTATATCTTGATATCGCTAGTGATAACAATACTGAAAATATATAACAGACTGGAATTGTAGGGCTATTCCATTTCTGCACACTAATTTTATTTTTAATTTATTCCCATTCATGTGAAACCACTTATTCAAGTTCAAATCCCTGATGCAATTTTATACCAATTGCTATTTTTACTTTTGTTATGTTACGATTATATTATACTTTAGTTTGATTTTAATTATCACTTGCTACATATAATTCAATTGTTATTATTATTTTTATTGTTAAAGTGAAAGTATCTGACATAAAATAGAGAAATGTTTTTGTTTCACTTTTAACACGTAATACTGAAATAGTGTAGAAGATATGATATTGCTATGGGCTCGCCCTAGGCAAGAAGTTGAAAATTGTTTTTGCTCATGAAACTACATGGACCTTAAGTAAGGCATGTGTAAAATTTGAATGAAATTGGTTGTGTAGTTCTCGAGTTTTAGGGAATCGTAGTGGAGAAGATATGATATTGCTGTGGGCTCGCCGTAGGCAAAAAGTTAAAAATTTCTTTTTGCCGATGACACTCCTCGGACCCTAAGTAAGGCATGTGTAAAATTTGAATGAAATTAGTTGTGTAGTTCTCAAGTTTTAGGGAAACATACAGACAGACAGACACACATTCTCAGTTTTATTTATAGAGAGAA